>NW_021319952.1:439180-559913 GCF_001605985.2 Dendrobium catenatum | reverse complement strand
AGCCCAATGTCGTGAGCTGAAATTCACCATATCTACCCCACTGGCGCTGAATCTCCGACTTCAACAAATAAAAGGAAGTCCTTCTACCCAATATCTTCCCTACAACAGCTCGATTCAGCATCTCCATATTGGTCTTAACTCGTTCCAAATTTAAATCAATAGAGTTCCCATCCCCTGATAATTTACAAAGCTTTTCTGGATGTATTATTGGGATATGTTCTGGCTTCCTCCATGGGTTTCCACCCCCAGCCGAGAATATGCTTCCTTGAGCCGTGCTCTTCCCCTTCAACAGGCCCATATCAACACTAGTCTGCCTCAATTCAGCATTTCCACAACCAGCTTGAGTGCTACTGGACGATATGTTCAAACCAACGGGACTGATTCCCATTACCTTCCTACCAACTTCATCTGCTAAAGCAATATCCATCTCCGATTTCTGACTACATTCATTACTGGTAGCATTTATCAGCTCATCCTTGCTCTAGCTGTGTAGATATGAACTTACCCCCAACAGGCAAGTTCGTCGCGGCAAAGCCGCATCAACATCAAAAATTTCCTCTGGTTCAGATCTGCACTCCACTGCAGGATCAATCTCTTCTACTTCCATCCCAGATTCCATCACATTAATCATCGGATTAAGCGTTTCAGCGATCTGATCAGATCCCGTCTCACACAGACCTTGCATCTCACCTTCCCGATCCTGAGTAGCAGCATTGTCTTCCACCTCCATCAACGCATCACTAGCTTGGAACGTCGGATTGTGAATCAGCTTCACCTCCTCACTAACCTTCATAGTAGGAGCATTGCCTCCCTTCACTGACTGCTGCATCATTTTGGATTCCAGGCTGCGAGGCTTTGCCTCCCACCTTCCCTCCAAAGCTCCATCAGATCCAGATCTACCAGCATCACGAGATTTCCCTTTACCCTTATCCATCACAATTTTTCCAGGAGATCGATCTCCAGATTTCTTCGCGCCTCCAGATCCTACTCCCGATCGCCTTCTCTCATCGCCGCCAGATCCTACTGGGGGGGGGGGGGGGGGGGGGAGACCTTCGGTCACCCCTCGCCATACCCAGAGATTCTCTCAGTACAAGTCGCCAAGAGAGAGAAACAGTTAGGTGGAAATGATGCGTGAGTGTACTAATCATATAGGATGATATCTTATCGTCCTAGATGATATAAACAAAAACCTTCTGATTGTCCCAAATCATCCAGGCTGATTGAGCTAAATTTATATTAATCATACGAGACCATAAAGTTAGTTTGTTGCAATTAAGAGCTATTCTGAAGCTCTTATATATAAGACCTCTTATTTTACCCAAGATATCATCTTTTATTATTGTTCTGACCTGAGAGAGCCAAGAGGAGAGGGAGAGCAAGGGAGAGAGAGAGGTTATTGTGAGGAGGAATTTATGAGGGGTTTCTTAAAGGTTGCTCCAAGCAAGGATCCATCATCATCTTTTTTGATTGTCATCCTTAGTTCCTTGGGGATTCTAGAGAGATCTGCTTCAACATCTGATCGAGGTTCTCTGCCTACTTTAGGAGGAAGTAAAAGGATTTTGGTTCTATGTCTGCTTTTGGAGGAAGCAAAAGGAGTTGGATTCTCTGCTTCATCGAGGTTGGTGAAAATGAGATTTACACAGGCTTCTCCACCTTGTTGTGGGAGCAAAAGGAGAGTTATTGAGTTTAGTGCAATACTCGGAGGGCACCTCCGAGGAGTTGGCATAGGTCGAGTTGGCCGAACCACTATAAATTTATGTGTTCTTTAGTACTTCTCCCGCATTTAATTTCCACACTTTGATTTCCTTATGGTGAACTTTGGTTTTAGTGTGTGTTTTGATTAAAGATTTTTTAAAATACCAATTCACCCCCACTCTTAGTTAGTCTTGGGACTAGTTCATTAGGGCTTAACATCCCTGTCAAACTTTTAAAATCCCTCTCTAGACTTAACTACAAGAAGAATATCATGAACAAAATGATTATATCATTGTACAATATATTGCTAATGTCTACCAAGAAAATCCATAAAAAGGAGAATCTTACGGTGGATTTTCATCAAAAGAATGACAAAGTCAGTGACTGAGGTGGTGAACGTCAGTGAACTTGGTGGAAGTCTATTGGGTGATGGGTCGGTCTCTATAGTCGAGGCATTTTTTTAAGGTGATGGAGGAGAGCTGAGCGAATGGAAACAATGAGGAATGAAATGATAAGGCAGATAATTTTGGGAGATAAATATGGTTTTGATCGATGGATTTTCTAGTAGCTAGGACACCAGATCCTTTTCTGTCAAACTATTTGATGGAAAGTATTCCTAATGTTTAAATACACTGGCAAAATATCCGTCAATGATTACACTAAAATGTACCAATAAAAAATACACCGTATTATAATAAAGGTGTTACAGATTACAACGTCTTTAACAACAGATAATACAATAGATTTTTACCAGCATAATATATGCTGGAAATACTATCATTATGTTATTATCGAATAAATCATTACTTCAAATGCCATAATTTCCTGTGTATATTTTTTTACCAGAAGCTTTAATGATAATCAATGGTTTTCCTATAGTGAATCTGTCAAATATATATAAAATATCTGAGATTATATGTCAAAGCGTTCCTCGATGATGTTAACCTATGTAGAAGATATCGAGAGAATCCACTAATGATGTATGATATATCCTAAGTTGTATGCCAGAGCATTATTTAATAACTTTAACCTATATGAAAGAGGTTGAAGAAAGTTTGTATAAATTGTTAGACTTAAAGTAATTGTCCTAATGTTAACCAAAAGGGGGAGGTAAATTTGTAATTTAAAAACATCTTAGAAATTTTATAGAAAATTGATCTTATAATTTTAAGTACAATAAATGTTTTATAAAACTAAACTTTTCAACCACAATAATAAAATGTGTAGGAAAATAAAGATGCGATAAAATAAAAACATAGAAATTTATAGTGGTTCGATCCAATTAGACCTACGTTCACTCCTTGAAGACTCCCTCATCAGGTCTTGTACTATTATCGAAGTTACTCTCCTTTTGCTCCAACATTAAGGTGGAGAAGCCTTTACAAATTACATCTCTTTTACCAATTCCCAATGCGGCGGAGTACCGTCGTCCTTTCACTCTCTTCAATTGTTGGCTGAGAACCGTCATCCTTTCACACCCTCCTAGTAGCAGTAGAGAACCGTCATCATTTCACACCCTCCTATTATTGGCAGAGAATCATCATCCTTTCACACCCTCCTAGTATTGGCAGAGTATAAGATCTTCTCCAAAGATCTTCTCTCGAGCAACTTCAAAGAAGTATGGAAGAGATTCGACAACACTTATAAAGAGATCCTCACATTTGGGAAACCTTGTGAACCCTTCATAAATTCCACTTGCAAAATCTTTTTTCACACTCTCGAACACTCTCTCAAAGCACTCTCACACTTGCTCTCAAATAACAAATAAAGAAGCATTTTCCCTTAGTATGTTTTTAGGATATTATATATGAAAGACTAGAAAAACCATCTAGAAAACTAAAATTTTTAATTTGACCGAGCATAATCATATAGTGCGATCAAAGATCGTACATATGAATAATTAAAAATTTTCTTGCATGATCCAATATGAAATGATTTTGTACTATGATTAACCTGTGTATGAACAAACATCGTATAGTACGATCAGTTTAAAATTGAACAGGTTCATCTGGTATGATTCAGTACGAACCAATTTCATACAATGGATAATGTATTATATGAATCCCATATCGTACAGTATAATTTGTTTTAATTAAACCATGTTTTATTTGGTATGAAAATGTACGAGTCCATTTCATACTCTAGAAGTCGTCTGTATGATCCTAGGATAATATAATATAAATAATTCAAAAAATTTACCTATTCATATGGATGAAAAGATACGCAACAATTTCGTACTCTGGACATCATCTATACGAACCTAAGACTGTACAGTATGATCAATTCAGAAAAAAATTTAGGAGTTCATCAAAATGAACTTCTACGTATCTATTTTGTAATCTAAACATCATCTATATGAAGGTATCTTCGTATATTACAAACAAGACTCAGAAAAATTTCTTAGCATGGTTTGATTAACTACTTTTTAGAGAAACACTCAAGTCAAATTATCCTGTACGATAAAAAATTGTATAGTATGATTAATTTTAAAAAATTACAAATTTTTACACTCCTCCAATGTGTGTGTACACGATTACCCAATTACAATCACACTCTCTTAGATTCAAGAAAAATATAAAAAGTATATATATTAAATATAATTAATCTTAGTATAATATGTCTTGAAGTCTTCAACTATCTAGAGTATGTTTTTCCTGAAACATTAGTACACACAAATAATAAAAAAAATTCTAATATATGTTAGGAGAAATATTAATAAATATATTAATATTTTGGAATCATAAAAAATACACATGATATGAAAATAAAAAACTATATTGGAATAGTCAATAGAATCCACCAAAAATGTGTGACCTATATTAGGTTGTAGGCATGAGCGCTACTCGATGCTATTAACCTATGGAAAAGAGGTCGAGAGAATCCACCAAGGATGTATGACCTATCTAAGGTTGTACATCAAAGCACTGCTCGATAACATTAACCTGCATAAAAGAGGTCAGATCAAATCTCTCTTAGATTGATCATCTAATGATTGAGACACAATAAAGATTACATATTTCTCAAATTAAGGATTTAAGATCTAATTGACATCCCCCTAGGATGTTTGACATATCTGAGATTATATGTCAGAGCCCTGCTTGATGATATTAACCTATATAGAAGAGGATAAGAGAATCAACAAAGGATGTGTAACCTATCCGAGGTTATATTTCAGAGCGTTGCTCGAGTATATTAACTTATATGAAAGAGGTAAAATCAAATCTCCTTGGGATTGATTATCCAATGATTGAGATATAATAAAGATTGCATATTTTTAGAATCAAGGATTTAAGATTTGATTGACATCCTCCTGGAATGTTTGACCTTTCCGATGTTGTATGTCAGAGTCTTGCTCGATGATGTTAACATATATAGAAGAAGTTGTATTGAATCCCCCCTGGGATTAATCATCTAGTAATTGAGATATAATAAAGATTGTGTATTTCTTAAATCATGGATAAAGAGATTATATTCATAGGTAATTTTTTTAATTATCATTTTTTATCCTTTTTGAGGAATGAGACAATATCATAACACGTTATTATATTATATAAAACAGTACAATAAGTCCTTAGTTTGACTTAGATATATACAAGTTACACTATACTCAATAAATAAGATATATATAAGGGTACAACACAATCTTTAACTTGGAACAAAAAAATTAGGGATATCAAGGTAACACTTGTTTTAACATAAAAGAGATACGATGAAATAATACAAGTAGTATTACTAACATAAATGAACAAATTATGTGGTCATTTAATCTCATCAACCATTTGAATATTATTCAATAATTTCCTTTATTATTATTGATCTTGCCCCTTAATGGGACCAACTTCATCTCGAGCAGGTGAGTTTTGGATGAATTGTTTGAGATATCCTTATCGAATTAGCCTCTCAAACTCATCTTTGAGTTGTATGAAAGCTTCAATAATGTGTCCACAACTGCGGTGCAAATGATAATATTGCTCCTAATTTCCAACATTCGTCTTTAAAGGGTCTGACCACTTTATATTTTCTTGATCTCGATTGGCTATCAATACATTGGTTCGAGAAGTGTTAAGTGGTGTATTCTCATATAATTGATAAAACTCACATCGTGGTACTGGGGGTCTAGGAGACAGGTCTTTTTTTGTTGTGAGAATAAGTCCTCCATTGTAGGGACATTTTTATGCTTCCAAGGATTTTGCTCAAATTGCTTCTTATGGGTACTGATAGCTTCATCTATTAATATTTATGCCTCCACATAATGAATCAGGTCCATATACGAGGGAATCGTATCTCGCATAAGTGTTAAGTAAAAAAGGACTAGGATAAAGGCCTCCAAGAAAAACGCCTCTTAGCAATTTAGGATCTACTCCTGAAATTTATCGAGCTTTCATAGAAAATTGCTAAAAATACTTATTTAGTGATTCTACTTCATTCTAGAGAATCATAGAAAGGTGGGAAGAATCCTTAGCAATTCTCTAATTGGCGATAAGTTATTTAGCAAATACAATAGCCAATTTGACAAAGGTGGGGATTATTCCAGCTGAAAGTGAATATAACCATATTCGCGCTTGTCCCTGGAAGATAGCAGGGAAAAATTTGCATAGGAGCCCATCTAGGGCTCACTGGATATGCATGATGGTCTTATAGTGAATGATATGCTAATACAGGTCGGATGTCCCATCATAAGAATCGATACTTGGTAGTTTGAATCCTGTCGAAATGGGGTATTGAAGGATGGCCACAGTTAGGGGTGATGACTCATGGAAGTCCAACTAATGATGAGATTTACTTATACCTTCCATGGGGAACTCTTCGTAATTCATGATGTATGGCTTTATGAGGGAGTTTAATAATGTGATGTCCGCCTGAGTCCTTGGGAATGTTTGGAGGAATGTGAGGTTAGCGACCTGTGTGCAAAGGATAATTAGATATTGCTGTGTCAGCAAGATCATTATATTGATGTGTCAGAGAATGCATCCTTGGAGGAGGAAGGGGAATATCACCATGAAAATATTTGAGTTGAACATCTTCAAACACTGGTGGATCTCGCAGAGAAGAATTTCTTTTTGAGGTGCTACTACTGGTTACCGAGTCTCTCGCAGGAGTTGAAGGATCTCATTCTGAGATTCCTATATCTTTTTGATGTGGACTTTTAGGGATGGCCCTAAAGTTCCTTCTCCAATAGCATTATGCCCCCCAGGATAAAAAGTGGAAGATGCTTGGTATCCCTGGTTCATGGAAAGTTTCCCTGATTGGTGTGAGTTAGAGAGGGAGGCTCCCAAGATGCGGTTGCTATACTTGTTGGCCATCGAAGTGGTGCTTAGCATAGTGAGATTGAGTTTCCCATAGATGGCCCCAAACTCTTGTGGGATAGAGTATATATGATGATAGAGTTAAAATATTGCATCTTAGCATTATACGAATATCCAGCTCACACAAAGATAATATAAGATGTTTTTATGTGAAAAACCTTGGGGAAAAATGACAAGGCCTGGCCTAGTCTGGAATGATTTCGCTATTGTTTGGGTAGATTACAATGGGATGACTCATCCCTAATGGAGATCAAATTACAAGTGTCAATCATTTGGTTGAAACCTAGTGACAAACATGGATGAAAATACAACGTCACTTGGTGGACTTACTAAAGTTCAGTGCTACTTGAAAATTCAGGCATCAATTGGTAGCCTAGTGTTTGTTTGGTAGAACTTCAGCATCGGGCGTTGATCCGGAGTAAGTTCGGCATTATATTGTGATCCGACAGAACTCTGGGCGTCAAGTGATATTCCGATAGAACTTTGGATGTACTTCAGATGTCAAGTGGTGGTCCAGAAGAACTCTGGGTGTAAGGTGGTGGTCTAGTGGAACTCCGGCCCTTAGGCAATTGTCAGACAAAATTTTAGGCCTTAGGTGGTGGCCCGACAGAACTTTAGGCCTTAAGTGGTGGCCCAGTGGAAGTCTGGGCCTCATGTTGTAATCCGATAGAACTTCAGACCATAAGTGGTGGTCTGGTGGAACTTAGGGCCTCATGTGGTAGTCCGATGGAGCTCAGGGCATCACGTGGTGGTTTGCTGAGCTTAGGGCCTCAAATGGTGGTTTGGCGGAACTCAGGGTGTCAAGTGGTGGTCTGGCAGAGCTCATGGCCTTAAGTGGTGGCCTAGTATAGTTCAGGGCCTCAGGTAGTGGTTCGGTGAAACTGATCAAGGCCTCAGATGGTGGTCTGATAGAACTCATTGCCTCAAGAGATAGTCCGATGGAACTTAGAGCCTCATGTGGTGGTGCGGTTGAGCTCAGGGCCTCAGGCGGTGGTCCGGCGGAACTCAGGGCCTCAAGTGGTGGTCTGACGGAGCTGAGGGCCTCAGGTGGTGGTCTAGAGGAACTCAGGGCCTCAAATGGTGGTCCAGTGGAACTTAGGGCCTCAGGTGGTGGTCTGGAGGAACTCAAGGCCTCAAGTGGTAGTCCAGTGGAGCTCAGGGCCTCAGGTGGTGGTATGACGAAGCTCTGGTGGTGGTAGAGGAGGCAAGGAGGGAAGAGTGATCTCCGATCTATCTCTTTTCTCCTTAGGCTTAGGGTTCCTTTTAAAGATGAAGGAGGGGTCTATTTATAGATTTTCTAGAGTGGTATAACCCGTTACTAGGAGGAACATCAATGGTAAATGGGGAGTGGTTTGCATGGACTACCTATGTTGAATCCCTTGATCATGGACCGTTCGTTAGATATTTGAATGTCTTAATGATGTCGAAATTCTGTGATCTTGGGCTCATTATATTCGTCTCGTCGAGCCGCTCTATTCGATTATAAGAATGTCATGTTTGGAAACTGTTTGGTAATCCAAATTATGGTTTGAACCTTCCAATAGCGCTTTGGGTCCTCGATTCAGACCCATTTGGGCTCGGATTGAGTTGAATTTGGTGTCGTTGGGTTTGTATTTCCAACACGTTCATTTTGACTATAAGTTTTTTGAAATCAGAGTTTGTATGATCCCAATTTTAATTTTAGAAGTTTCAACTTTATTTTGCCGCGAGATTTGCGTCCAATCAAGAAATTTTTTTGAGGATGTATCAATTATTATTATTTAAGTTATTTTAACTTTATTTTACATAAGTTTTTTTAAATTAATATCATATACATTAATCAAATAAATATAAAATTTGAATATTTATTCCGTGTCTAACATTACTCTATTCTATAAATTAACAAAAAAGACCTAATTTAACCTAACTAATCTACTACATTAATCTATTAGTAAATTTCACTTAATACTATATTCTTCTATTACTAAATTAAGGTATCACAAAAAAATATTAATATATAACTATATTAAGAAAAAAAAATACTTAGCAACTACAAAATTATTTATATTTACCTTAATTTAGCAAATGTAATGTTGATTTTAGAGCTAGTTCTACAAGACTTCCATATTTAATCTAATAAATAATTTACCTTAATTTAGTAAATTCAATACTCATTTTTGTTAATTTCTAACAAAAATTTTTGTGTTTAAATTATTTCTCTAGTTAGGAATTCGCGTGTATGCAAAAAAAAATAATAAAAAAATTAAACGTTTTCCATTCAAAACGTAATATTATGTAAAATAAATTTACGTGTATGTTCCTTTTTTTAATTATTATGATTTGGCAATCCTTTATGTAATTACGTTTTATTCAATGATCCTTTTAAAAATATGCCTCTATTTTTTTTCCTCATTTCTGATCAGTAATTTTATCTTCCCAATGATCTAATGATCTTTCATGTCTTTTTTATTCTTGGAATTTTATTTTCAGAATTGTGACTTTCTTTAGTCTTTTCGAAATAGGAAGGCCATTTGTTCCTCATATTGCTTTTTTATTCTTTCCTTTAGCTGATTTAGACTTTCAATTGGAAACCTTCTTAAATTATTATAAAGTGCTTTCTGGTAAAATTCTTCCTTTTTATGTGTTCATTAACTTGTAGTTTTACAAATATTTTGTAAAGACAAAGATCTATTCTTGAGAGAGAAGGTCTGGGATTCTAGAGAGATAAACGAATTTTTTAAAATTTGTCTCGCGGTTTTTCTGTCTTCTTTTGCGGAAGATTGAGAGACCATGACGACAGCTGGCCGCCGGTCATCTTTGACATCGCCGGATTATTCTGATATCCGGCACCTAGCTGTGGAACGTCAAGAAGAAATCAATCATCATCGAAGAGCAAGAGGTGAACTGGTCATCTCAAAGAGGAATGCTGATCAACAAAATAAGGTTTCTCTGGTGGAAGGTAAGGGAAAGGAGGTTGATTCGACTGCAGACTGTAAAAATGATAACCTATCAGGTTTTCAAAAATTCTCTCCAAATCCGGGGGCTTCCTCTTGAGGAATGAAAATATTTGTGAATCATTTTGGTAATTCAAGTGCAATCTCTCTCCTTGGCAGCAAGATAAATGCGAATTCCCTATATTCGGTGAGCAAAGAAATTCATTTCCCTAATAAGTCGCCTGGTGCTTCAAAGAGTAATACTGCTACGCATCTCAGCAGAAATAAACCTGTTGGATGGAGTAATCAGGGGAATTCTAGTTTGGATTTATTGGAAGTCAGGAAATGTGATTCAGCTGATTTAGGCGAATGTCAGGATAGTCCTTTACATCCTGATAGAGAAAGGGTTAAAACACCTTGTTTCAAATCAGCTCTGGTTGATAAGGATATATCATTTGCGGACAAGGTTATTGGTGTTTTGCCTAATAAATCATCTCTTGAGAAGAAATTTAGTAATGGAATTACTAAACCTTACATCAAATTAAATTTTAAAGAAGAAGATGTTGTCATGTCTAATGATGGTAAGGAGGTGAAGCTATGTCGAGAATTGGAAAATATTAATGCCAATAGGTTGGTGAAATCATTGGTAATTAAAGTTTTTGGCAAGGTAATGCCTCCACACTTGGTTGCGTGGGAATTAGAAAACAATGTAATAAGCTGGGCAAATTTTATTTTGCTACAATCGGTGAAGGCTGGTTTTTGTGCTCATTCAATGATTTTGAGTCAATGGATGAAGTTCTCTCAGGTGGACCTTGGTTTGTCAATAATCACATCATAGGCATGGAAAAATGGAATCCAGATTTTTCATCATCATCTATGAAGGGTTTAACTTCGCTAATTTGGATCAGGATGCCTCAGCTTCCTCTTCATTGTTGGGATGAATAGAATATTGCAATTATTGCATCTAGGATTGGCACTCCTCTTATCTTGGATGGTAACTTATTCCAATGGGGAAGAAGAGAATTTGCGAGAATTTGTGTAAGGGTGAAGATTGATCAAATGCTTCCCTTAGGAGTTTGGGTTGATAGTATTTTAGGGAGATTTTTTCAAAGAGTTGTATATGAAAAAAATTCATCCTTTTGTTTCCATTGTGGGAAGATTGGTCATGAGGAAGAGGACTGTAATAAGAAAATTAATGTTCATTTGAAGGAGAATATGGACATCATTGAAGATGGAGTGAAAGACGGTTATGATAAGGAGGCTGAGGTATTGAACTCTAATTCTTATGGTCCTTGGGTGATGGTAAATCACAAGAAAGGCAAAAGGTTCAACCAACGAAAAGTTTTTGCTGACATTCCTAAAATAAATGGTGTAAAGAATAAGAGATCTTTCAAAAATATTTATCAGCCAGTTCATAAGTTGATCTGAGGAAGATAGAAAGTTGGCTGATAACAACATGGAGGAAGCTGCTGCAATAATAGTGATTAATAAATCAGCTCAAGGAATGGTTTTGTTGGAACTTGATTGCAATAACAATTTAGCTGATTATGGAGGAAACTCAGTAGATGCAAATGGTACCCTGGATGGTAGCCAAATTTCAGCAACTAAACTTGCTCTGATGGGTTGCCTGCGAACTCAAGCAATTTCGGAAGGATTGCTTGCGAACTCAGGTATTCCCTATTCTATTTCAGATAGATCAAAAATTGTGGATGATGAGGTAACTGAAAAAGGTAATTCAGAAGAAACAAATGTTACCACTGATGGTAGCCAAATTACTTCAACTAAACTTGTTGTGGTGGGTTGCCTGCGAACTCAAGCAATTCCGGATGGATTGCTTGCGAACTCAGGTATTCCCTATTCTTCTTAAACCAAAGAAATATTGGAAGCAAGAGAATCCTTGGGAAATTTGGATGAAGATTCTATCCATTTAATTCAAATACCTTCAGGTAATAAATTTGATGTTCTTAACTCTAAAAGTAAAGATTCTTCCATAATGAATGTCCAGGTTAAATCTATAATTGAGACTGTGGAAGAAGGTGAAATAGTGGAAAGCTTGATAGAGAGTCAACCCGTTGCCAAGGTTGAAGCAGCTTCAGAAGGTTTAATGAAGACCAATGACAGAATTAAAGGGAAAAACATTGATCTAAATCATGAGAAAAATTCTGTTCAGAAGACTAAATTAGTTAAAGAACTGAGATTTCTTGGGCCTTTGAATGCAACTTCAAGATTAGAGAAGAACAATTCAAGTAAAAGAAGGGGTGGGGGCTCTTCCCCATTCTTACCAAAATGAGTTTCATTAGTTTTTGGAATTGTAGGGGGGCAAATAAAAAGGAGGCCTCCCTATATTTGAAGGAGTACATCAAGGATTGGAATGTATTTTTTTTTTTTTGTATCATTGAAACAAAAATTTCTTATCTTTAAAGAGAAGAATTTGTAAAGACTTTTGGAGACAAATGGGATTTTTTTCTGCCGCCATCTAGAGTAAGTTCTGAAGGTATTTTACTTATTTGGAAATCTAATGTTGTGAATTTTCTTTGATCCAAGCTTCAGAGCAGTGTGTGTTGGGTGAGCTGAAGATCCCTAATAAAGGTAATTGGTTAATAGCCACAATTTATGGTAGCAGGGAGATGCAAGGAAGAAGAGTTTTATGGGATTTTCTAGATAGAAATTTGAAGCAAGATAGTCCTACCATTGTTGGTGGTGACTTTAATTGCATTTTATCTCAGGATGATAATAAAGGAGGAAAGAAATTTTCTTTTAAAATAGGTCCGTTGGATATAAAAGCTTGTATGATCAGAAATGATCTTCATGATATGGGTTACATTGGTTCTAAATATACATGGTGCAACAATAAGAGTGGAAGTGCAAGGATATTGGAGAGAATTAACAGATGTTTACTTAACTCAATTGCCTTGGACCGGATCAATAAACAATGTGTGAGACATTTGAGCATGATAGCATTAAATCACTGTCCGATTGTTTTCAAATTATTAGAACAGGACATCCATAAAACTAAAATACAAAGGTTTGAAGATGTTTGGTTATCCTTTTCAGCGGCAACGTCTATTGTTAAATCCTCTTGGAATAAAATGGTGAAAGGAAATGATATGGAGGTTCTTAATAAAAAGTTCTCTAGAGTTCTTAAAGCTTTGTTCTTTTGGAGCAAAGCTATACACCAAAGGCTAGAAGATGTAAAATCTGCTTTAAAAGCTGAAATTGACGAAATCCAACTAGAAGAGGACCGAGACCTACAGTTTTCGGATGAAAAAACCGGTTATTAAGAACCAAAATCAGTGAGTTCAACAGTACTCTTTCTCGGTTGAATACTTGGTGGAGACAAAGGGCTAAAGCAAAATGGATGAAGGATGGTGATTCTAATTCTAAATTCTTCCATACTTTCGCTAGTGGGAGAAGGAATAGTAATCTGATTAAGAAATTGAAAAATGTGGAAGGGGAGCTAATAGAAGATCTTGAAGACATTAAGAGCTGTTTTATGATTTTTTTCTGCTGTAAGTGGGATCAAAGAGATTGTCTCTTGGACAACTTGCCTCCAAATGTGAACCTTCTGAATC
This sequence comes from Dendrobium catenatum, assembly GCF_001605985.2. Taxonomy (NCBI): domain Eukaryota; kingdom Viridiplantae; phylum Streptophyta; class Magnoliopsida; order Asparagales; family Orchidaceae; genus Dendrobium; species Dendrobium catenatum. Next base: position 546,428 of record NW_021319952.1, on the reverse strand, counting down.
AAGACAGTTGCAAATTTTAGGATTCTGCATTAACTTTTGCTGAAATTGAGAAGGTCATTCAAGATCTTGGAAACAACATCGCTCCCGGATTGGATGGAATCACCTATTCCTTTCTTAAAGCTTACTGGAGTATCATTGGGAAGGATGATTGGAAAGCCATTATTTTATTCTTTAGCTCGGGTTCTATGTCTCCTAAGTGGAAAGAAATATTGGTGGTGCTTATTCCTAAAGTAAGCAATCCTTTATATCCTTCTAACTTTAGTAAGCCTTTGCATGTCAATTTATAAAATTGTAGCAAAAGTGCTATTAAATAGAATGATAAAGGTTATTCATAACCTTGTTTCAGAGGAACAAGTTGCTTTTATCAAAGGTAGGTCCTTATCTGATCATGTTCTCATTGCTCAAGAAATTTTCCATAAGTTCATATTTTCTAGTTCTAAAAGAGGTATGATGGCTATCAAATTAGATATGGAGCAAGCTTATGATAGTATGGCATGGAAAACTCTAAAACAAGTTTTGAATAATTTTTGTTTTCCTATTGGTTATTCCAATCTAATTATGGAATGTATAACTGATCCTAAATTCATTGTTCAAGTTAACAGAGTTGGATTTGAAGGTATTATAGGGAAAAGTGGCTCTAGACAAGGGTCCATTATCACCCTATTTATTCATTCTTTGTTCTCAGCTTTTTACCAATGCTTTTTCTTATGATGGAAGGAGTTTGGGGTTGAAAATAGCTCCCATGGCTCCTAGGATCTCTCATCTTTTATTTGTAGATGACATTTTGATATTCTCTTTAGCCAAGAAGGAGAATTTGTTGAAAATCAGGAATATTACCTTTGATTATTGTAAATGGACAGGTCAAAAGGTAAATTTCAAAAAATATGCTATTATTTTTAGTAAAAAAATGGAAAGAAGGAGGAGGAGAGAATTATCTAAACTTATGGGATTTATGGAGGTTAAAGAACTGAATTACTTGGGCATTAAATTCTCTTTGAGAAGACTTGGTACAGCTGATCATTATATAATTTTGGAGAAAGCTGCATCAAAATTGAATATATGGGGGAACAAATTCATCTCTATGCCGGGAAGAGTGGTTCTTTTAAAAACTGTGTTTCAAGCTCTTCATGTTTTCTATTCCTCGCTGTCATTAGTTCCATTAAGTATTCTGAGGAAATTGGACAAATTAAGCAGAGATTTTCTTTGGAGCGAAAACAATGGATGTAATGGGATTCATTATGTTGCATGGAAGGATGTATGCATTCCGGAAAGCCAAGGTGGTCTGGGTATTTTAGCTGCTATTGATTCAGTTGAACCTCTCAGAGCGAAGCTTACCTGGAATTTTTTAAAAAAGCCTCATACCTTACAGAATAAATCCTTATCTATTAAATACGGTAGGAAAATCTAGGATGTGGAAAGAAGGACATATTCATCACCATTTTGGAGATTAACACATTGTGAAATGGCAGATTAAAGATGGATCTTCCATTAACATCATGAAAGATAATTGGATTATGGATAGAAACTTGGAAAGATGGCCAACGTTCATTGCAGTAGGGGATAAAAACTTACCGAATCTTTCAAAACTTATTTCAGAAGGAAACTGGATTATTGACAAACTTAAAAGATTCTTTGGAGAGGAGCTGATAACATTAATCAGCAATATTAAAATTGATTTGAACAGAGACGAAGATGAGGTAGAACTGCTGAAAAGCTTCTCTGGAAAGACTATTGCTCTTTGGCTAGAGAGGGGAAATTAACACTAGAAGATTCTAATCTTTCTTTCAGTAATCATTGGAAGGACATTAAAAACCTAAAACTCCATCCCAGGATTCAATTTTTTTGGTGGAGAATGTTAAAGTATGCAATTCCATCTTGTGAGGTTTTGATGCATAAAAGATTATTGAATAATAATCTTTGTCCTAGAGGCTGCGGTGTAAAAGAAGATGGTGAACATGTGGCGGTGAGATGTTTGAAACTAATTCAAAATATCCAATTGGCTAATAATTAGGGATTCTCAATATCGGTTTTCAATTGTCTTCAAGATATTCTTCTTTTCTTTAATAAAATTATGAAGAATGACTGTTTAATTGCAAAAATTTATTGTTCTTTGGTTTTCAACTCTTGGAAGAGTAGAAATAAACTAATTCATGAAGGATGTGAAATGGGAGCTGAATTTATTGTATCAAATGCCATTATCAATGCAGCCTCTTCTTCTACTAATCCATACTCGAACCACTGGGGTGCTAACCAGCTTCTCAAGCTAAATTCTTCCTTTTGGCATCCCCCTCCACCCGGGTGGATTAAGGTTAATATTGATGCCTCTCTTCTTCTTCTAACAAAGCAGGAATAGGTGGTATATTCAGAGATAACAAAGGAAGGATGATTCTATCTTTTGGATTATCAGTGGTGCATTGGGACATTGGCTTTCTTGAATTATTGGCCTTCCAATCGATAAGAGATATTATGAAAGAAGAAATGATGGAAGATAAAGGTCTCATTATTGAGAGCGACTGCTCTAATGTCATTAGCTATCTGCAGGAATCATTTGATAAAAAAGGATTGGTTCTTTCATCAAAAGAAGATTTCGATTTTCTAAAAAGGTTTGAGGTAACTCTTTTTCAGTCTGTTAGTAGAGATTGTAATAAGTTAGCTCATTGGTGTGCTAACTTTGCTTTGAGAGGGGATTTTTTTTGGGATATTTTAGAAATTAATATGGTTCCTCCTTATTTCTATTCTTTGTTAAAGGAGGAGAGTGATAGGTATTCTATCACTTAAGTACTTTGTATCTTGTTTCCTTTTTTTTTTTCTTTAATGCTATTGCATCTTCTCGAAAAAAAACTTGTAGTTTTACTACTAAAAAAGACATTTTTTTATATAACTTAATTATTATTCAATAATAATAGTCTTCCATCATTTAATAGAGAAAATTTTAATAATCTTTTGCAATTTATAGCATCATTATTTATTTCAATATTTCATGATCAGATTCATGAAATTTGAGCTAGACAAAAGAAGCGAAATTCACTCATTCTGTCGATAATAGTATCTGGGTCGATTGCAAAAATTATTGGAGAATAATCTATCTAATAAGAGTAACTTTCTTTAATTGGAGTAGGCAAAATTTTTATAGTGGCATAAAAATTATCTCACAATTTGAAAAACCAGTTTGGCATTGGTTTTGAGATTAATTAGCTTATTAATATAAACATCCAAGAATGTTTATGTTTGGAATTAATAACATAAAAAAATGTTTATCATTGCTTCCACATAAGTCCAATAATTAAAAGACATAATTTTTTATTAGTTTGAGAGTTATAGCATTCCATAGATTTTGCTTGGAATGATTTTAATCCCCATTCGTTATAATGAATGATTTTTATGATATTAAATTTTCTTTAAGCAATAACATGATTTGCATCTTGATTGTATTGGATTTTAACACATTGTAGTGATTTTAATAGAGCTTCATAGATATCTCTATTGGATATTGAATCATAGTGAAAAGAGTATTTCCAATATACCTTTCTAGTAACTGTCATGGAGATTAGATTTTTTAGTCTTCCTCATTAATTTCAAGGATCAATTCCACGACTGATTTTAGGATTGGTTTAGAGGAATTGATTTCTTGATCCTCATTGGGATTTTTGGTTTCACTCTTGTTGGGATATTTAGCCTCAAAATCCATATTATTACGTGTTCAAGGGGATCATTCGAGATTTAGAGGATCACTCTCTTCCCCGGGCTGTGAAAAGGCAACCTACTTCGAGAAAATTTTGTAGGGGAATCATTGGACTCTTTCCCTATATGGTGATCCTCCCTTGATTTTCCTTAACAAATATTTGTGGGCTTAAAAAGCAATGATATGATTGTACGAACCCTTGATATATTCAATATCATTATATAAAATGGATAATTGAGTTTGTCAAGTCACAAAAGCTTCGTTTACGTACAAAATTATTAGCTTCATTTTGTGTTATATATTTTGTGTCTCTACAAACAATTCGTGAAAAAGGCTTGACATTGATAAATCATCTTGAAAACTCTTAAAAGATTTTACAATAGCTATCATTTTTTTAATAGTTGAACAAATCTCGTATAATTTCACTTACCTGATCTAAATCTGACTTATACTTCTTTGCTTTAAAATATCATCATATCCCATATTTAAAGCATCAATTTCAATAATTTTAAAGAAAGTGGGATTAGCTAAATTGGTGCATGATAAATTGTGTACTGTTGAATATGCTCTTTTGTACATGGTGGAGAGTTTTTCTTAAGACATTCAAATAAAAGTGATGCATCAATGGCTAAGTTCCCATAAATGTTAGAAATATAATTTAGCATGCCAAATATTATAATTTACTTTTATCATATATTTCATCAGAAAATTTATCCGTAAATTCTATACTTCTAGTAATAGGTATAATGGATGTATTGGAAATGATATCACCAAGGAAACAAAATTTTATTTGAAAAAGTCTTATTTCAGGTTAAGACATGACAAAGATATATTTATGATCTAGCCATTTAAATATTTTTTAACACCTTGTTATATTTAACAAGTAATAATTTTTTTTTTAACAAATTTTTTTTTTCCAAAAAAGGGATGATACAACCAACCAAAGAAAAAGAAGCAAACATTAGCTAAAGGAAAAACACAGTGGAGCAACTGACCAAAAAAGAAAGGGGGAATCATCGAAACGGGCTAAGTTAGTGGCGAACCACTGTGACCACCAAAATCTTAGACTAGGGCCATCCATAGGGCAACCAACAGACCAGAAAAATCAATATCCCACACAAAGACCAGCAAGAAGCCACCAGCAATGGTTGACAAAAAACCATACAATCAGATAGCTCGCACGTTAACCTCATCATTGCCCAGACTAAAAATCTCAGCCATACTAACCAAGTTAACGAAAAACAATACCAAATCCAAATCCAAAGAACCAGACAAACAATTAACCACAACATCCAAATAGAGGAAACACCAAAAAGCTTATTTGGATTTCCTGTGACGACGATTTCCCCCAACCAAGGTAAAATCATTTTCCACGAGAGGATCCATGTGCACCTTATACGATTCATGAAAACCCCCAGACGATTCAGCCAAAACCACCCGATTCTGGTCCAGACTAACAGAGGAAACATTCAACCAATATGAGTGGTCCACATAGTAATCTCTAAACTTGCCTAAATGAACCTTTAAAGCCACATTGGAAATTAGAGACACTGGCACATCAACGAATTGAACAAACATAAGAATCCCCATAGGTGTATCTAACTCAGTTACAGGAGAAACAACTGCTGACCCACCCAAATCAGTAGAACCATCATCCACGACCATATTAATACTACATTAGCCCTCAACATTATCCACCAAAATTTCACCAGAAACACAACCACTAGAAGACCTCATAACAAAAATAGGGGAAAGAGCACCACCAAGCACATTAACCCCCTCCATCACACAAACATCAGCATTAATATGGGAGCAAATCGTAGGCAGAGGAACCTCCTACGAAACCTCCAAAGGAGGAACCAAAGCTTCGTTAGCTGCTGTAGCGTCCGTCACAATCTCAGGCTCCACGACACGAGGCACATGCTGGAGGCCATCAACTGGGATAACCGAAATATTAACATTATCCAAAACAGAATCAATAGCCTTAGTCAAAGCAGTATGAGTAAAAGCTAATTAGGGATGATGAATTTTGCATTCAGATTTAGAGTGCCCCAAAGACTTACAGTGGGAGCAATAACATGGGAAATCCTCCATAACAATCGGTTGTATGTACCTTAAAGTTTTCGGATAAACCCACACCCTATAAGGATAGGATTTTGTAACATCCAGCTTAACCAGGACACGAGCTATCGAAGGCCTAGAGCCAGATGATATAGCATGATCAATCTTAAGAGGCCAACCGGTGTCCACTTAAAAATCTTCATGTAAAAATTATTAACAAAGTATGAATGGTGTGCTAAAAACATGACAGTAGTCTAGGTCATTGACGAGTTTGATTAACACATGCCTAAGATTCAGAATAGTAACAGAAAAATCACTATTGAGCTTGAGTTTAAAAAAAAATTTGCTAATAGCCTCAAGCGATGGTCTTTGTGAAGGGAATTTACTGACCAAAGCAAACTCAAAAGGAGATGGTAATGCTAAAATTTTCGCTTTTGAAATCCATAATGATGGAAAACCACGGAAGAAAGAAATGTTAAGATCCAGAATGAGGGAGGAGGAAGAACCACTATATAGAGCATAACATAAAGACTTCGAAGAAGATTTAACAAAAAAAAAACTAGGATCAACTAAGCACTTACTGAAATACAAGAGGCGCCAAGAGGGGAGGTGAATTAAAAATTTATTGTAATAAAATAAAAATCCTAAATAAGAGTTCTAATTTTTTGTGTTTTTAAATTTTAAACAAGAAAATTAAATTGATGCAGAAGCGAATTCTTAAAACACGATTGAAATAATATGTGGTGAAATTTTAACTTGCTCAACAAATAATTAGAATATTATTTTCACCAAGCAATTATAAGAAATGTAAAAATGGAAAACATAAATAAAGTGTTGTAAGGGAAAAATCACAATAGAAGATTTATAGTGATTCTGTCACTTGACCTACATCCCCTCACCGGAGTCCTCAACTCCTAGAATTTCACTACTAAATAGTAATTCTCCTTTGGCCGCCACAGCAAGGCGGAGAAGCTTTTATAAATCTCACTTTCACCTTCCCAGCTTGGCGGAGTACTAAGCGCTATGTCACCCTCCTGGTGACGGTAGTGAACCTTATTGTTTTTTACCCTCCTGGAGAAGGTAGAGTACCTTAGACGACACGGACCTTCAAGGTTCTTCCCCTTAGAAAGCTTCTCACAAGATCTTCTTGGGCCATAGGAGGACCAACGTACAACAAGCTAGGAGCAACCATGTGATCTCCCTCACAATCCTTCTCCCTCAAAAAATCACCTTCTCCCTCCTCTCACAAACCAAAAATCTTCTCAAGAGCTCTCTCTCAAGAAATCCCCTGCTAGTCACGTTCCACTCTCACACATTATTTTTCAAAAGTCAGAAGTTTAGATATTTAAATCAGGCTCAAAGAAATCCTAAATTTTTAGTATAGCCACTTTTGTTCGTACAATATGATCCAAGATCATATAATACGATCAGTTCAAAATTGCCTTCGTCCTGGTACAGAGGAGTACGAACGTGAAATTTCTCTATATAACATCGTATAGTACGATTAAACATAGTCTAGTACGATGTGTTATTTTCCTTCTATTTATACAGGATGAATGCTGGGACGATGAAAACTCATCTTTGTTCATCTTCTGGCACGATCGACTTCGTACCGTATGATATGTTAAAATCAAGGGATCATCCGATACGATGTTCGGGATGACCAAACTTAGCCTCGGTATATCGTACTGTATGAACATGTCATATTGTATGATTACCAATCAGTAATTAATCCTTGATTTGATTGACTAATCACGGGGTTAATTTAAGTAAGTATTCAAAAATTTGCTTAAATTAATGTAGTGGCTAGGGTTTTTAATTAGAAATACATTGTACAGTATGATTTGTTCACAGATAGCCGTTGGGCCAGGGTAGATCGTACAGTACGAATAAAATCTGTACAATATAATTGAATGAAAAAAAAGTCTTCATTTTTTAAAAAATCTCTCCCCCTATATGGTGCATGATTGCTCAGATTTGCATACACTTTCTAGCTAGACTCAAGAAAAGAAAAAATAAATAAAAAAGAATATTATAGGGTTATTGACTCCAAATCCTACTCTACCCAGTCTTGAGACTTCTTATTATCTTGAGTAATTTGTGATCTCCCTGAAATGTTAGTACTCACAGACAAGAGCAAAAATTAAATATATTCAATGAATAATAATGCAATCGACATTATTTTTCATCATCAAAATCTCAGACAAGGGGTCATGGACTGCAACACTTACTCACCCATCAACAAAAACCGACGGGGAGAGACCAGCCGAGATCAAAGCAAAAACAAAATGAAGAAGAAACCAGGAAAGGAGAAATCAAAACTTCCTAGAGAAGCGAAAAGCTACCAGCAACCATGAAACAGTCAGCAGAGAACGGAACGCCGAATGGGACATAAAAGGACATAAAAGGGGGAGAGGTTTTTTAAAGGATTGGTTCTTTCATCAACATATAATATTCTAGTAGAGCACCCGACAATTCATTACTTTTTGAGTAATCTAAGTTTTTCTCTTTCATTTTCTATTTGATTAAGGACATAAAAGGTAGTAAAACTCCATGAGGAGCTAGATTTTCTAATTTTATGTAAACTATAATTGAACATAAATCTAGATATTTCTTATTCATTTGGGATGGTCTCGATTAGGTAGGAATATCTTTTTCATTGAATTCTTCAATATAATAAAGAGCAACATTATGGATTTTCTTTCCAAAAACTAATAGAGTTGTCTCTACAGATTTCTTTTATAATATCTTCATGTATGATTGTGAAATATGTACAATATCCGAGCCATTTTTAATTGTTGATAGATTTTTTGAATATTAATTTCCAGTTTAAAAACATTAATATGAAAAATTTTATTTTGAATTTTATTAAGACAATTGATAAAGATTTCTTTTGATCTATAATAAAGTTAATTTAATAAGTTTATAAAATCCTTTAGAGATGATTTCAACATTATTTGTATAGATAGGCACAATTTCAAGTACAAATGGAGCTTTTAAAATAACGTGCTAATATAAATTTTAACAAGAAGAAAGGAAATGAAATAGAATATTCCTCTTTACAAACTGCAGTAGTGGTTAATTTGTATTCTTTTGTATTTTCTGGGTGGATGTAAGATGCTGAGTAGTTTTTTTCAAAATATTTTCTAGGAATTATTCCTTTTTGTATGTACTTCATATCTACTCCACTTTCTACAACAGCAGTTAGATTTAGGATTACTTGAGATTTATTAATAATTCGATGAATGGTTATAAACCATTTGTGCATGATAGCTTTCTATAATAAACATGAAATAGGGTTTTCTTGATTATTTTTATCTTTAAAATAATGGGCCTTAAATTGTGGTGAAATAAGTTGCTAAGAGAGAAGGTGCGGGATTCTAGTGAGAGAAAGTTGATTTTCAAAAAATCTTTTGGAGGTAGGAGAAATATCGACCGATGACAGTGGAGGATCGCCAGCTTAATGCCGGCAATTGTCCTAAAGGAGATCATCGATCATCTGCTAAAATGCAAAAACGATTTTTGAATAACAAATCTCCCCCTGTGTTCGGAGATTCAAATTCAGGATTTCTATCTAAAACTGTAAGCAATGGAGCAAGGTTCACATCCAATTATGCCAAACCGTTGATGATTAATGAAGGCGGCCTGATGAATGCCAAACCTTTACTGGTGATTGGGAAAGGAGAGGGGGTGGTAGTTTTAGAAGATGTTATAAAGAGTCTGAAAGTTCTCAAATTTCAGAATATCACCACGTCTATAGTGGCAGATTCAATGAAAAACATTTTGAAGAATGATGAAAACCAGGAGAATTTGAATAAAGACATTAATGTTAATATTAATAACAATTTTGTGAATGGGAAGCCTATAGAAGTTGAAGACATGAACAAGGTTCAGCTGTGTATCGACTGAAAGAGGACCTGTTGTTCCGGAAGTTACTGAAGCTAGAGATAATTCTATTAAAGATCAAACTGGAAATGTTTTACTTAATGCTTGGCAAAAGAAATCTCATAAAAGAATTTCGGATTCAGATTAAAGATGGGATGACAGTCCAGTTGTATAAGGAGAAGGTGTCGGAGAATACCAAAGCATTGCATAATGTGCTAATGGTTAAAGTTTTTGGGGAGAACATACCATAGTTCATTGTCAATGCTGAACTTAAAAGGCAATGGTCTCAAATTGGTAAGTTTAATTTAACTTGGCTTTGTAAAGGGTGGAGTTTGTGTTTATTTGAGAATGAAGAAGCATTGGAATCGATTCTTGTTAACAGACCCTGGTATGTGAAGGGGGACATTATTTGTGTGGATAAGTGGAGTGAATCATTCTCTCCAAATTCTTTGAAAGGCTTGACAGCTCCTATTTGGTTAAGAAGGCTAAATTTGCCTCTTCACTGTTGGGATCCTATATATGTTTGTAGGATTGCCTCAAAGGTTGGGAAACCTTATTTATTAGATGAAAATATGTTTCAATAGGGAAGACGTGAATTTTCTAGAATCTGCGTACACATCCACCTAGAAGAAGCTCTTCCACTTGGACTTTGGGTTGAAGGGAAATCAAGAATTTTTTTTCAAAAAATTGAATATGAAAGGGTTCCCAATATTTGTTTCGGTTGTGGAAAGATTGGTCATGACCAAAGCAAATGTCCTGAGAAGATTACTGGTATGACACCTAAAGGTTCAGATGAGAGTGACTGCTATGTAAAGGATCCATGTGTAATACCGATTAAAGAAAAATTGTCTGAAGCTGCAACAGGTGAAGGTAGTGGTTATGGACCCTGGATTCATGTTAGCTATGGAAGGAAAAATTTAAATGGGAATGGTTTTCATGGAAAGAAGATTGGTATAGACAGAAATTCAAGCAAAAACAATTTTAGTCTTTGGACAAGGAAGGAATTCAGGGAGAGGAATGGTGATGGCTCTGGAATAGTTGAAGGAAAAAGGGTGGTAGAACCTGTTGATAAGGAGGTTTTAAAACAAGATACGAATAATTCTCTGAAGATAAAAGATTCTGGAGTTAGTCCGAAAGTTATTTCAGAGGTTAACAAATTCTTTGTTCTTAGTGATTTGGTGGAGGAAGAGGAAATGCAAACTGTTGATAATGGAAAAGTTGGTACCACTTTTAGGAAAGATATATGTGAGACAGAAGTTATTAAACTAGTTTCAATGATAAAGGTGGATAAAGGAGGCTGCTCTTTTAAGGCCTTTGATGTGAATGAGATGGAAGATATCAAAGAAGACAGTTCTTCTAACATCAAGTTTAAGCTAGCCATGGAACTACGAAGTCTTGGTCCTATAAAGCTGTTGCCGAGAGGAAGAAAATTGGAGAATGAGGTGAAGTAGAAGATGGGGAGCTCTTCCCCTTTCGTTCCATAATGGGTTCAATTTTGTTTTAGAATTGTAGAGGACCAAGGAAAAAACAAGCTTCTCTATATTTAAAGGAGGTGGTAAAAGACAACAAGGTGTTTTTTGTGGGATTTCTGGAAACCAAAGTCTCAAATTTTAGCAAATCTAAAATTGATATCCTAATTGGTAATGAATGGGATTTTTTTTTCATGTACCTGCTATAGGTCTGTCTGGGGGTATAGTGATACTGTGGAAGTTCAAAATAGCTTCCTTTACTTGTTTTTTTTTTTTTCTTAAAAATCAAGTTGTTATAGGGGATCTTGAAATCATGAAGATGGGGAGGTGGAGAGTAGCCACGGTTTATGGTGGCAAAGAGGCAGTTCACAGAAGGCTACTTTGGGAGAAGTTGGATGAATTTGGTTCTAACAGTCATCCTTTAGTAGTTGGGGGTGATTTCAATTGTATTTTTGCTAAGGAAGACAAGAGAGGGGGAAGACCTTTTCGATTTTCTCAAGGAGCAAGAGAGATGAGTTCATTCGTGGAAAGGAGTAATCTTCATGAAGTGAGTGTAAGTGGACCAAGATTCACTTGGTGCAATAACAAAGATGGTAATGTTAAAATATTGGAGAGGTTGGATAGATGCTATGTTAACCCGTTGGCATTGAAGAACAATCGGTTGGTGTTAAGGCATTTATCAAGGGTTGCATCAGATCATTGCCCAATCTTATTGAACTTCTTGGAAGGAAACGTTTTCTCTGATAAGATCATAAGGTTTAAGGAAGTGTGGACTTAATATCCAGCTTTAATCGGTCTGGTTAAAGCAGCTTGGGGCAAGAAGACTAATGGGGATTATGCTGAAGCATTGAAGTACAAATTCCGAAGGTCCCTAAAAGCTCTATTCTACTGGAGTAAAGCAAAATTCAAAGAGATTGATTAGCAAAGAGAATTTCTGAAATCAAAAATTTTGGAATTGCAATTTAAAGAATCTGATGTTGGATGGCTGACAAAAGAGGAAATCTTTATCCTTCGTTCATATATTGGAGAGCTGAATACTATTTAGGCAAGGCTAAACACATGGTGGAAGTAAAGAGCGAAGGTCAGGTGGATGAAGGAAGTAGACACTAACTCTTGTTTCTTTCATTCTTTTTTTCAGCTAGAAAGAATTCAAATTGTATTTATAAAATTAAAGATGAGGCTGGATCGGTTACTAAAGATCAGAATCAGATTTTTGAAATTTTTCTAAAATTTTTTAATGGAAAATGGAAAAAAAGGAAAGGTTCTCTTAATGGGTGGCCTTTTTCTAACAATTCTATTGATGAGAAGGATAGGGAATGGTTAACCAAAGTGCTGTCTTTGGAGGACTTGGAGATGGTAATGTTGCAAACAACTGATAGCATAGCTCCTAGAAATGATGGGGTTTCATACTCTTTCATGAAATCATATTGGAACATTATTAAGAAATATTGTTGGTATGCTGCAAACCAATTCTTTAGGTTGGGAAAGATGAATGTTGAATGGAAAGAGACCATTCTAGTTCTCATTCCAAAGGTTTTAGAGCCGGCAATACCTAACCATTATAGACCTATTAGATTGTGCAGGTCTATTTACAAGGTGATGGCAAGAATTCTATTGAACATAATGAAATTGATGATTCATAAATTGGTTTTTATGGAGCAAGCTGCATTTATCAATGGGAGATCTTTGGGTGATCATATTCTAGTGGCACAGGAGGCTTTTTCAAAAGTTCAGGAGTTCTAGATCATTAAAAGGTTTGGTTTCATTTAAAGTGAACTTGGAACAAGCCTATGACAACATGAGTTGGAATACTCTAAAAAATGTTTTAGAATACTTTGGGTTTCTTGAGAAATTCTTTATGTGGATCATGGAATATGTAGAATTCTCGAAATTTTCCTTACTCATTAATGGTATGTTCTCTACCTGGATTTATGCGGAGAGTGGTTTTCGACAAGGGTGTCCTCTTTCACCCTATTTGTTCATTTTATGTTCTCAGTTGCTTACCAATCGGTTTAAGCAAAATGAAGTAGAAATGGGAATCAAAGTTGGTAGGAATTTGCCAAAGGTTTCCCATCTTTTATATGCAGACGACATAATCAACTTCTCCCATGCTAATGTTAAAGAATTAAGAGAAGTCAGAGGAGCAATAACAAATTTCTATAGCTGGACAGGTTAGAAGATCAATTTGGAAAAATCAATGATGTTGTTTGGTAAGCATGTAAAGAGAAAGAAGAGAAAATCTGTTGAAAAAATCATGGGCTTTAAAGTGGTAAAAGAGTATATGTACCTTGGAGTTAGAATGGCTTTGAGGAGGTTAAGAGCTGCAGACTTTCACTTCATTACATAGAAGTCAATGAAGCTCACGGTGGTATGGGGTAGCAAACAACTTTCTTTGGTAGGGAAAATGTTGCTAATCAAAATAGTTATGCTCTCTATTCCAAACTTCTATTGTACTTATTCATTGGTCCCAAAAAGCATTCTTAAAGAGTTAGAAAATCATTGCCATGAGTTCATTTGGAATAAACAAAATGGGAGATTGGGTTTGCATTTTGTTAATTGGAATAAACTATGTAAACCGATGAAACTCGGAGGTAGAGGAATTCGTTCATGTGTAGATATTGTGGATGCTTTAAGAGCAAATTAGCTTGGAAAGTAATCCAAGAGAAGGAATCTTTGCTGTATCAAATTTTAAACCCAAAATATGGACAATGGCTGGAGGATTCAGCAAATGGTTATGGATCATCTACAACATGTAAAATCTTATCAAGTGGTAAGAATGCATTAAAATTAGTAGTAAGATGGGAAGTTGTAAATGGCTGTTCTATCAGCATCCTTCAGGACATTTGGATATTGGATAGAAAATTGAATTTATGGCCTACATTTGTATCAAATCAAGATGTAGGGGATGAAACAGTGGATTGTTTGATCTCAAATGGAGAATGGAATGTGCTGCAACTCAAACAGCTATTTGGAGATGAGCTTATAAAGATCATCATGTTTATAGAAATTCATATGGACCAAGACACCGATTAGTTGGAGCTAATTCAACAAAATTCAGGATGTACTATCTTATCTCTGGTCTATAGAAATTCAATTATTGAGGAGCAGGAATGCTTGTTCTGGCGATGCTTGAAGAGGATTAAATTAAGATCCCGTGTTGAAGTCTTTTGGTGGATGTTGTTTAATAATGCAATACCTACATATGATTTCTTGTACCAGAGAAGACTCCAAGAGAATTATAGCTGTCCAAGAGGTTGTGGCCAACCAGAAAACTTTAATCATATCACAGTGAATTGTGAGAAGATGAAGGAAGCCATTAGCTATTTGAACAAATGTGGAGTTTAGTTCTAGTTTTTTTATTCATTTCAATAATGTTGGAAATGGATGGGAGAATGTCATAATACATAAGGATTCATGGTGAACATTTATTGCAATGTTGTATATCTCACATGGAAATCCAGGAATAAACTAATACATGGTGACAAAGAGGATTGTTCTATGTTCTTAGCTTCATATGTAGTAAGTTTGGCTTCCATATCCTTTATTGCAGAAGGAAAAATGGGACACTAGGGTACGAATCAGTCTTCTAGACTGTCAGAATGTTGGTACCCTCCTCCCAATTGGATAAAGATTAATGTTGATGCATTCTTATTAAAATCATATAAAGCTGGTATTGGTGGCGTTGTTCGAGACAGTAAAAGAAGATTTCTTTTGGCTTACGGTCACTCATGTATTCATTGGGACATTGCAAGTCTTGACCTATTCTCGGTTCAGTTTATAAGGGTGATTAAGAGAGATTGAATGCAAGATTATCAAGGTGTAATTATAGAGGGTGACAATTATAATGTGATCAAGTATTTGCAATACTTGGAAGGCAAATGGAAAGATGAATCTTTACAGTTGAAAGATCATATATTCGTCTTATTTAATTGGGTTAATAGGAGTTGTAATAAGCTAGCAAACCTTTGTGCTAGCTATGCCATTTGTAGTGATTTTTGTTGGGAAGATTTCTCTTCTAATAAGATTACTTCCTTGCTCAACAATTTTTTAAAGGAGGAATCAAGTGGTGCTATTAGTTTGTAATTAGGATGCCTTGATTAATAATATTTTAGCCTTGTGCTTTCTTCAAAAAAAAGAAAAAAATTGTGGTGGAATAGGATCAACAGATTTTTCTAATTTTAGATTGGCAACTCTACTTTCAAGATCACTCTGATCTTCCTTAAGAGTATTGGTTTCATTATTATAGCGTATTATTTTTTCTTAAGGTGAAAAATTGTCATTTGACATGATTGATATTCTAATGTTTAATTTATTCTATTATATACTCCCAGGAGTTATTGGGTAACCAACATGAGTGAATATCAATTTTTCTTCTATTAGAAGCCTAATTATTTTATCAAGAGTTTTAGGATAAAAATCATGAGCAAGAATCTTGATAATCTGGTCATTTTGATCACCAATTAGGGTGAATAATCTGAACCTTTTTACAATTGATTTAAAATAGTTATTTTGTTCACAACTATTATAGCATGGTGTTGAATTGGATTCAGAGTTAATTAGAAATAGAAATAATATAGTTTGAATAATCCAAACTATTAGAATTAGAAGTTAAAATAATTTTCATAGGATTTTTATTTAATCCTCATCAAGATTTAAACAATTTAACATTTTTCTAGTAGTACATCGATTAGAGTAATGACCATATTTTCCACATCGATAGCATTTGATGTATCTATATTTATCTTTATGATGGTGTTTTTCTTTACAATATTTTTTATTTTCTTGATCATCTTGATGGCTAGTACGATCATGAGAATGACGTCCTCTATATGTTTTGTGATTTATAAATTTAGCGTTAGTGACACCCCTGGCCATCATGAAATCATTATTAGAGATTTTTTTTTTGGATTTATGTTTTGAGGTGGAAGGTTTTTTTTTTTTTTTTGAAAGGAAATGCAACTTGCATTAAAACGAAAACACCTAATTACAAACTACTCAAAGATAGGAAACCTATCTCATTCCTCCTTTAACAAAGAGACAAAAGGAGGAGGAATATTATTGTCACTAATTACATCCCAAATAAATTCACTAGACAAAGCTAAGTTAGCACAAAAATCCGCTAAATTATTACAATTACAATTAGAACAGTGAAATAAAACCTTATCAAACCCTTTTAAGAATAAAAAATCACCCACTTCTTGGCTCCCCACCTTCCAGGTCGATTTGCAAAAAGAATCTTGAAGATACTTGATAACATTATGATTATCTCCTTCAATAATTATGGCCTTCGCCTCCAACATCCATGTTTCTACCACCTTTTTTAATGATTTAGTTGCTAACAATTCAACTTGTGCAATATCCCAATATATACAACCAAAACCAAATGCCAACAAAAATCTTCTTTTATTGTCTCTAACCACTCCACGGACACCTTCTTTATTACATCTCAACAAAGAAGCATCAATGTTAATCTTGATCCATTCGGGGTGGGGGTGGGGGGGTGCCAATAATTACAAAATAGTTGTGAATGCTGACTAACACAGCAGTTTTTTGAGACAAGTTTATTATAAGGAGAAGAAGCATCAAAGCTGATAACTTTTGAAGCAATAAACACAATAATATCTTCCCTACCTCCATGCTTCACTTTATTTCTACTATTCCACAAAAAATATAGCACTGTACAATACAACTTAGCAATAAAAGAATTAGTATCTACTAACCTCTCTAAAGCCAAAATGCAATCTTGAAAAGAGATGAAAACAAGAACTTGAAACCCCCATACATTCAAATAATTCATCACTTGGATTAATTTTGAACAATCATCTACTATATGTTCCGCATTTCCAATGGCATCACATCCTTTTGGACATAAATTAGTGTCCAGCAATCTTCTATGCATTAGGAAATCAGTAGATGGAATAACATTTTTGTATAAATGCCATAAAAAGAGCTCCAAATGAGAATTCAGCTTTAGTTTCCTTGTCCATTACCAATAGGTGCCTTCCATATCATCTTCATACACAGTCTCTGAAATTAAAGCAGATATTATCTTTCCAGAAAATTTAAATTTTAGCTCCATGTGGTTGTGTATTAGATATGGAGATATTTGAATCTTAGACATAATATCTAGAAGTTCTTCTCCAAAATACTGCTCCAACAGGTCTATATCCCATCTTCCATTCATAAAAAATGCATCCAGGTCAATGAATCATCATCCAATTCAGCAATATAAGTAGGTCACATATATATGCTTTTATCAAGAATCTATAGATCTCTAAGAACATTAATAGATGAATCTGAAGAGATTTCCCACCTCACCACTTTTCTAAGAGATTTCTAACCATTCAGAATTACTTTCTAGGAAATAGAGTTGCTACTTTTTGCCTCATGGTTCCACCAATTAAAACCATACTTAGCAATCAAATTCCTATTAAGAAGTGTCTCCTAGTTGTCAATATGTTTCCAAGTAAATTTAGCTCTTAAAGGACCCATCTTTGATACAGTTGAATATAACCCACATTCACCCTTATTCTTCAACTAGCATAGAACATCCCAAGCAACATAATGAAGACCATGGATATCATTATGTTTATTCCAAATATAAGTTCTACATATTTTACAAGAGACTCAAATGAACCAAAGTATATGTAGATAGAAATAATGGAAGAGCAAGAAAAATATATTTAACTAACATCTTTCTTCTAGCTAGAGAAATAAACCTATTTCTCCAAGCATTTAGTTTGTTCAAAGGTTTCTCCATCAAATTTTGAAAATTAGATATCACCATTCTTCTTAATGATATTTTCACTCCCAAATATTCCATCTCTTCCACGACTTTAAAGCCCAGTAGTTCAGATATCTACTTACAACTCCGAACATTGATTGATTTTCCAAACAAAATAGAAGACTTATTGAAATTTATTAATTGACCTGACAAAATACAATAATCCAAAAGAATTTTCTTCAGCTTCTTCACATTTTTTATATTTGCATAAAAAAATAATAAAATATCATCTACATATAATAACTTGGAAATTTTCTATGCATTTGGATAAGTTTTTATCAAAAGCTTCCTACCTTTAGAAAAAAGCATTTGATAGATGTTGTGAGCACATAATGAATAAAAAGGGAGATAAAGGGCATGCTTGATGAAACCCATTCTTCGCCTCTATCCATTTGGAATTACACCCATTGATCATAAAGGAAAACCTTGGATCAACTACACAATCCATCAAAAAATTTGAAAATTTAGTAGGAAAACTGATGTATATCAACACCTGTTTTAACGTAGACCAACACATACTATCATAAGCTTGCTCCATATTGATTTTAATAGCCAAAAGACCTTCCTTGGAGTTTGAAAACTTGATCATTTTGAACACTTCTTGAGCAAAAAAAAATGTGTTCCAAATTTGATCTTCCTCTATTGAATGCCACCTGCTCTTCATAAAAACTTTTAGAATCACCAGCAAAAGCCTGTTTAATAAAATTCTAGCCACTATCTTATAAATAGATTTGCAAAGGCTGATTGACTGATAATTAGGAGCCATAAGATTATGAACTTTAGGAATCAAGACAATAAGAGTCTCCTTCCATTCATGACAAAGTTTCCCAGAAGAAAAGAACATATTTATAGCTTTATAAACATCATCACCAATAATATTCCATTAGACTTTAATAAAGGAATGAGAAATCCCATCTATCCCTAGAGACTTATTTCCTCCCAGATTGGTAATAACATCCATGATTTCAATGTTCTAGAATTCTACTTCCAACATCCTTCTGTCTGCATCATCAATCAACTTCCATGGAACAGTCCAATTACTCAGCTTACACTTTTTACTCTTCCACTTATCTTGAAAATAATTGAAAAAACCTTTTCAATATACTTATGATCTTCAACCAGAGTTCCATTCACATATTTTATTTGATTAATCCAATTTCCTTGTTTTCTAGCATTAGCAAAAGAAGGAAAAACTTTGTATTGAAATATTCCTTTTTAATCTATTTTACTTTAGCTATTTGCTTCCACCATGTATTCAACCAAGCAAGATTTGCATTAAACTCACAGATTTTTAATCTCAAAAGGAAAATTTTCTCTTAACTTAACCAACTGGTCTCAGCCTCCTCCAATTGTAGTTGCAATACCAATTTCTCAATATTCTTCTTTAAAGACAAAAAATCCTTAAGTTTAGCTTTACTCCATAAAAATAAAGTCCTCAAAGCCCTTATGCACTTTTTATTAAGAATTTGCATATCATCACCCCAGCATATTTGTTCCAAGACATTGAAATAATGATAGCAGAAGTATGATAAGAAGCCCATATTCTTCTTAGTAGATGAATTGAAGATCTTCAACACAATAGTGTTGAGATAGTTGCAATTTGATTGTTTATATTCTTGCAACATGTATATTTTTGATGAATCCAAATGTTATTATTTTAATTATAATTTCTCCTAACATATTTTGGATGTATTATTTTGCTATTTGTGTGTACTAATATTTAAGAAAAATCATATTTCGGATTGTTTAAGACTTTAAATCAGATCAGTTTAGGGTTAATTGTAAATGAAGTATATATTTTTTATTTTATTGAGTCTGATAGAGTGCGATAATAATTGAGTAACTATGCGCGCGCACACACACACCAGGGGAGTGTTTAAAATTTCCATTTTTTAAATTGATCGTACTATACGAAGTCATTTCGTACGGAATTATTTGTTCAGTTATTTTCCCCTACGAGCAGTCAAATGAACAGAAGTCAGAATTTTTTTTTAAATATGGATTGTATTATATGATATCATATTTATACGCATGTCATCCAGTGTATGAGTCAAATGTGTCCCTTTTCATCCTGATGATTTTAAAATTTTTTCTGAATGGTTCATACTTTATGATGTCATCATTGTACATACATCATCCAGTATGAATTGGATGGGTCCCTTTTCATCCTAACAAATTTAGTTTTTTGAATGGTTCATTCCATATGATGTCGTCATTATACGTACATCGTCTAGTGTATGAGTTGGACGAGACCCTTTTCATTTTGATGAACTTGAAAAATTTTTAAATTAATAACACCATATGATGTCATCATCATGCATACACCGTTCAGAGTACAAAATTGTGGGGTCCCTCTTCGTCCCGACGAAGATGAAAAATTTTCTAACTATTTGTACAGTAGTAACTTGGTTTATACTGGAAGATCATCATGTACAAAATCATTTTGTACCGATTCACATAAGTATCATACATAATAGTTTTTGAATTGTTCGTACGTATAAACATACGATCGTACACGCTCAAAACAGAAAATTTCAATTTTTTGGATGATTTTTTATGTCTTTCATATAAAAGGTTCTTTAAAACTAACATGAAAAGAGTTGTTCTTCGTGATTTTTTAAGGGCAAAAGAAAGAGTGAGTGTTGAAGAGTGTTTGAGAGAGATTTCTTGCAAGTGGAGTGTGAAGGGTTCACAAGGTTACTCAAAGGTAAGGATCTCTTAATGTATTTTGTTATCCCTCTTCTTTTCTTTTTTTTAGTTGCTCGTGAGAAGATCTTTGGAGAAGACCCGGTACTCTATCGATACTTAGAGAGTGTGAACAGATGATGGTATTCTACTAACACTTAGAGGGTATCAAAGGACAATGGTACTCTACCGACACTTGGAGGATGTGAAAGGATGATGATTCTCTATTGACACTTGGAGAGTGTAAATAGACAATGGTTCTCTACCGACTCTTGGAAAGTATGAAAGAATAACGGTTCTCTATCGCATTGGGGATTGGTGGAATAGAGGTTGTGTAAAGGCTTCTCCACCTTGTTGTAGAAGCAAAAGAAGAGTCACTTTGGTAATAGTGCAATACATGAAGAGGGAGTCTTTAGAGAGTGGATGTAGGTCATATTTGACCGAAACACTATAAATCTTTGTGTCTTTTATTTTCCATAT
Source organism: Dendrobium catenatum (assembly GCF_001605985.2). NCBI lineage: Eukaryota > Viridiplantae > Streptophyta > Magnoliopsida > Asparagales > Orchidaceae > Dendrobium > Dendrobium catenatum. Next base: position 525,382 of record NW_021319952.1, on the reverse strand, counting down.
TTATTTTGTGCAATTTTGTTATTATGGTTGAAAATCTTTTTTAAAAAGATAATCATTTTTAGAAATTAATTAAAATGGTTTTCTATCAAAATCCAAGAGAATTTTTAAATTTACTAATTCATCTCTCTCTTGGTTAGCTTTGGGACAATTGCTTAGGTTTAACAACATATACGGAATCAACAAGTGGTATTAGATGTATGTTTTAAAACTATAATTTTAGACTACTTTTTGAAAACAATAATGGCTACATTGGAAATTGATGAAGGGTATTCGATCACTATACCTCCATTATTAGATAATAACCTTTTGATTTTTGGAAAACATGCATGTCAACTTTTCTTCAATCGCTTGATTATCGTATGTGAATTTTAGTTCAAGAAGGGTATACTAGGCCAACTAGACTTGTAGATAACATTAAAGTTGAAACATCCTTTCTTGACTAGACTGTAGAAGAATGCGAGTTAGTACAATTAAATGCTAAATACTTAAATAATTTCATTTGTGCACTGAGGTCAGAAGATTACATATGAGTTTTCACTTGAAAAAGTGAAAAGGACATTTGAGATTGTCCTTGTATTACTTATGAAGGGACTAATGAAGTAAAGCAATCAAGATTAAATATCTTGTTATATGACTATGAATTATTTCACATGAAATCCAATGAATCTATTTTTGACATATATATAAGATTTACTCAAATAGTCACTTCTTTATATGCATTAGGTAGGGCACTAATGAATGTTGAGATGGTTAATAAAATTCTTTATTGTTTGCCTACTTCTTATGATGCTAAAATAACTGTGATTATAGAGTCTAAGGACTTAAATGTTTACTCTATTAATAATATTCTTGGATCACTAATTCCTTACAAGTAAGGAGCGAGTCAAAGGAACATTGTTGCAGAATAACAATAAAAGGAGAAGAATATAACACTAAAAGTGGATGACTCGAAGAGTGATTAGTTACAATATGAGGATGAGGATGATATTTCCTTAATGACAAGGCAATTTAGGAGTTCTCTTAAAAGAAAGCAGAGGAGATGCCAGTAGTGGAATAAAGGTAAGTTACACAAAAATGTTAAGGTTTATAATGATGTTATTTGCTACTAATGAAGGAAACCTGGACATATAAAATCAGAGTGCCCCAATTACAAAGCCACTTCTAGCAAGGAGAAGGTGGAGGAAAAAGTGAATGTGAGAAAGATCAAGAAAATATTTTAAAGAGCTTTTTGGATGGACTCAGCTTCGGATTCGTTAGAAACACAAAATGAGGAGAAAGTCACCAACCTGTGTTTAATGGATGATAAAATTGATCAGTCAGATCAAGAAGATGTATGTGACTTAACCTATGCTAAGTTGCTTGAAGTTTCTAAAAGAATACACACACCATATATAAAACTTAAGAAAATACATGTTAGATTGAACCAAGAATTGCAAGAATTATAAAAAGAGTATGAAATTCTTAGAAAAGATCGCACATTGATAGATAACAACCACATCAGCTTACTTGGTGAATTCAATAATTTGAATAAATAGAATGATCTTTTAAAATCATCCTACACTAAATTAGAAAAAAGAATTTAAGGATTTTAGGGATGAATTTGAGAATAAAGAGCACTACCTAAAATATGATAATATTAAGTTAAAAGATGCAAATTCAGTTCTTAGAGTGAAAGTAAAAGCTCTTGAGGAAAAAATGATACCCCCAACACTTGAAGATTTTACTAATTGTATTTTGAAGTAAAAAATTTTAAAACCCATGAAGAGACAAATTTATTATAGAAGATTGAAAATTTTGTTTCGTGGAGTTAAATATTTTTCATGTGGGATGATTGAAAATATTTTACACACTTATACTTTAGATAGAAAAGCTCATTTAGTATAGAGACCTAAGATGCATAAACTAAGTCATATTATATATGCATCCAGTTTTATTTTGCCAAAAGAAGAACCCAAACTTGTTTAGGTTCTCAAGTCTAATATTTAATTATTTTATAGGTACGCTCTCATATAAGACCTTTTGAGAGCATTTTATACCTAGACAGTGGTTGCTTGAAGAATATGACTGGAGACACTACATAATTCATATCGCTGGAAGCTATGAATGGAGGTAAAGTTACACTAGGAGATAACACCACTAGGAAAGTGGTTGGCATAGGTATGATCAAAAACTTGCAAATTTTTTTTTTATAGAAAATGTATTACTCGTTGAAGGCTTAAAGCAAAATTTGTTAAGTATTAGCCAGCTATGTGAAAAATTGAATAGCGTTAAAGTTTTTTTTTCACTAGTTGTATATTAAGCCTAAATAAAAATGATGCATTGCATGGAATTAGAGTAAATAATATTTATATGCTAGATTTAAATTGTATTAAAACTTCTAATTCTTTTTTGTTTAAAAATATTTTTTGATGAATCATGGTTATGGAATAGGAGAATTTGTCACGCTAGCAAGAAAAATCTTAGAAAATTACCTAAAAAGATTTGGTTAGAGGTATATCAAAACTAAACTTTACTAAGGATCACCTTTACGATGCATGTCAACTAAGAAAATATGTGAAGTCCTCATTTCATTCCAATAAGGATCTTAGAACTAGTAAACCATTGAAAATTATACATATGGATCTTTTTGTACAGATTAGCACTGTAAGTCTAAGAAAGAAGATATTTAAATTTGTAATAGTTGATGATTTCTCGAGATTCACGTGGGTTAAATTTTTAATTCATAAGAGTAAATTATTTGAGAAATTTAGAGATTTTTTGACTTAGATTCAGAGGAAACTAGGGTGTAAAATTTTAATAATTCAAAGTGATCTTAGAGGTGAATATAAAAATGAAAGAATTGAGGATTTTTGTAAAGAATGAGGAAGTAATCACAATTTTTGTACACTTAGAACCCCTCAGCAGAATAGGGTGGTTGAAAGAAAGAATAGAAAATTAATTAAAGCCACTAGAGCCATGTTGGTTGAATATTCACTTCCTAAATATTTTTGTGCTGAAGCAACAGTACTACATATTATGTTATGAATATGGTGAGCATTGGATCAAAACTGAATAAAACATCATATGAGCTTCTTAAGAGGAGAACACCTAATTTGTCACATTTACATATTTTTGGATGTAAGATTTTCATACATAATAATGAAAAATCTTCTTTAAGAAAATTTGATCCAAAATCAGATGAATGAATTTTTCTTGGATCCTCTAGTGTTGGAAAATCATAAAGAGTATTTAATAGAAGAACTTTGTTAGCTGAAGAGACTACACATGTTGTATTTGATGAATCTGGTATTTTAAAAAAGCCACGTTTGGATGAGGATGATTTAGAAAATATCTCTCAAAGGATTGAAAAGATTAATTTGGAAGAAAATTTGAAGATAGAAAACTCTTTGCCTAGAGATTTGAAATTTTCTATAAGCCACCCTAATGAATATATTTTAGGTGAACCTAGTGAGGGTATTAAAACTAGGCGTGGACTTAGCAAAGAAATTAATCATTCTGCCATTATTTTAATGATAGAACCTACAAATATAAATCAAACTCTTTTAGATGAATTTTAGATTTTGGAAATGTAAAAAAAATAAATTAGTTTGTAGGAAATAATATTTGAGAATTAATTGCAAGTCCAAAAGATCAAAGTGTAGTTGAAACTAAGTGGGTATTTAAAAATAAAATGAATGACTCATAAGTTATTGTTAGAAATAAGGCTAAATTGGTGGTTAAGGAGTATAATCAAATTAAAGAGATTAATTTTAAGGAGACTTTTTTCCCTATAGTAAAACTTGAAGTAATTAGGATTTTGTTAACCTTTACCTATTTTAGAGGATTTAAATTATATCAAATGGATGTTAAAAGTATCTTTTTGAATGGTGTGATTCAAGAGGATATTTATGTTAAATAACCTTCAGGTTTTGAAATTTTAAAATTCCTAAATCGTATTTTTAAATTAAAAAAAGCATCTTACGAATTGAAATAGGCATCTAGGGCTTGGTATGAGAGGTTAAACACTTTCTTAAATGAGAGATCTTTTGAAAAAAGAAGTGTGGACACCACTCCCTTTTTAAAGAAATTGGGAGATGACATACTAATTATTCAAATTTATGTTAATGATATTATTTTTGGATCTACAAAAAAAATCTTTGTGATGATTTTTTTAAAATAATGAGTAGTGAATTTGATATTAGCCTAAAAGGAAATCATAGTCATTTTCTTAGTTTTAGTATTAAGTAAATTGAGGAGGGAACATTTCTTAGTTAGTCAAAGTATGTTAAGAATATTCTCAAAAAATATGAAATGAATAATGCTAAACTAGTTAATACACCTATGAGTTCTTCAGTTCTGTTGGATAAGGACCCAAAGAGAAAATATGTGGATCAATAGAAATTTAAAAAAATTATTAGATCTTTGCTTTATTAAATAGCTAGCAAACCAGATATTATGTTTAGTATTTATTTGTGTGCTAAATTTTAATCAGATCTAAAAGAATCGTATTTGACAATAGTAAAAAGGATTTTAAGATATCTCTTGGGAACTCAGAACTTAGAAATTTAGTATCCTAAGTAAAGCTCTATATTTGAAATTATTGGATATTCAGATTCAAACTTTCCAAGTTGTAGGGTTGATCAAAAGAGTACATCTGGAACTTATCAATTTATAGGAAATTCTTTAATTTTTTTGGTCTAGTAGAAAATATAATTTCATAGCTCTATCTACTGCTAAAGCTGAATACATTGCCTTAGGAAGTTGGGTGGCACAAGTTCTTTAGTTGAAATAATAATTGATTGATTTAGGATTCATAATAGGCGTAATTCTAATTTATTATGATAACACTAGTGTCATTTACATTTCAAAACAACTTATTTAACATTCTAGAACCAAACATATAGACATAAGACATCATTTCATTAGAGATTATGTGTCCAAAGGAGAAATTAATTAAACCATGTTTCAACAAAAAATCAACATGCGGACCTTTTTACAAAACTACTAGTTTTTTATACTTTTAGCACAATAAGAATAAGGTTAGATTTGATTGATTTTAATGCTTAAATAAAAGCTTTTCCAAACTTGATATGTTTCTTATGTTTGTTCCCTATTTTTGTTTGTAAATGTATTTGTTTGTGTGTTGATGATTTTTGTTTTGTTTTTATGTTTTATTTGTTTTTGGACTTGTATCATTTATCAAAAGTTATTTTTAGGTTTTCATGCTTATTTTTCTAAGTGTTTCAATCGTACTGTATGAAATTATTTTTGTCCCATACAAATTCTGCAGCATGTGAATCGTTGTTTTAGACTAAATGCATAAAGTTTTGATTTTCTATCATAGATCATTTTATATTATATTGCTATCATCACGTATGATCTATATTCATTGGTATGTACACATATAGACTGTTATCCGGGTAGAATCAATTAATATAACTAATCGTATGTATGAAATTTTATTTCATCTGTACGAACCATGTGTCATTCTCTATGGGGGACGAACCTAACCGTCATTAAAATGATCTTAAATAATTGATCGTCCTGGATGAACACTTATTTATTTGTATGATCGTATGGTCAAAAAGTCTATACAAAAGGATGCTTCGTAAATTATGTGATTACGAAAACTCTTTTCATTTTGAACATTTTTGTTTGTCCATATGAAAAGTCTTTCATCCCATATGATTTACGTACAAATTAATTTTTGCACTGTACGAATGGTCATTTTTCTTTAAATAGGAGGGCTTTAGAATTCATTTTCATTCACTTCAACATCCTCCTTGAATCATTCTCAACTTAGAAATTATAAGTTCTAGCAAACGTGATAGAGTTTCCAAGGGTTCGTCATCCAGGGGTAGGGATAAAAATTTTCTATTTAGAGCAAATGATGATTCCTTATATAGGTTTGTCGCTGCAAAAGCCACTCCCTCTAGACTATTGATTCAAGATGATATCCACTTTCAAGTCACGCCTCTATTTGCTTCAACCCAGTTCTCCTTTATTTTGACTTTGATCCATGCTTATCATAGGGAGACCTTTCACTATTTTTTTAGCAAATATGGGTTTTAGCAAGGATGAGAGTAATTTAACATCTTTTTTCAAAAAGTAATGGGTATAAATAATTAAGGAAGATTTAGGAACCTTTCTCCATTTAAGGACTCGTGGGATAAGAGCATACACTATAACCTCCAAATCTGATTATGATTAGTCTGAAATAAATAAGACTCTTAGAGGTGTCACTCAAGTTTTTAACTTGGCTAGAGTATATACTTTGAATCAAAATGCAAGGGTCACACAATATGTTCTTAAAATTTCAATCACTCCTAAGGTTGGTGATCGCATAAATATTACTCCTCTTCTATCTACAATTACCTATTTAATCATGATTAGACAACTAATTGATGAAGCCCAACCCATTCTAAATTAAATTCATAACCTTTTTTAAATTTGGTTTCCTTCTCATAAGAAGAAGAAAAATATTGCTCTAGGACATCTACTGACCTATATCTTAGAAAAGAAATACAACATTATTCATTCTGATATTCCCACTGAATTGCTAATCTTCTTCACCAATTCCTCTTTTCGATCTCTTTTTTGGGAAGAATGAGAATTCAAGTGAGGATACTAAGGGAGAAGGGGGAGCACCTGCACCTACTCAAGGACCTGACTTTCAGGAGATGGTCTAGCGCATTGATATGTTAGAGAGTCATTTTTATCAAATTCAGACTCACTTAAATCAGCAGGATGCACATTACCGAGAGGATATGGGTTGGATCTGAGGTCAATTTGACTCGGAGAACACTAATGTAGCTATGATGAATAGCTATTTCTCAGTCTTCAACCAGTCTCCTCCTCTAGACTATGGTCCTTCAGAGTTTTAGATATACTTCTTTGTAGTTGCCTTTGCTAGTTATTTCTTGATATGATGATGTATGAGTTTATTTCTTTATGTTGTACTTATTCTTATTTTAGATTGTGTTGTTGTTATGTTTTTCAAATGTTATGATAATTGATATAAAGGGCTTCAATATATCTGATCTTTATTTGATATCAATAAAAAATGTCATGTTTTGATTTGTTATTTTTGTTTCTTATTTGAAATGTGAGTTTTCCTATATGATAATCATGCTTGAATTTATCTAAAAGTGTTATAAATTAACTTGCATTATAAAATTAATTTATTATGAAATCTAATTTTTCAAAAATTTAAGTTAACTTATAACTCGATCAAGTTAAGGATATCAATTTCATGTTCTTTCTATGCAAACATAATTTGAATATTATTATTGCAATTTTGATCGTTTATTATTTTTTATTTCCCTTTTCAATATAATTATATTTATAATTAGAGAAATTTGATTTTAGATTATTGATTTTAGAAAGATCAATTAAAAAAATATATCAAAAAGAAATGTACAATGTGTACAAAAATTAAAAGAATATGCAATGGTTCACAAAATTAAAAAGAGGCACAAAATTAGCCCAAATAAAAAAAAGATGTACAAAGTGTGCCACAAATATTTGAAAAGATATGCAATGTCACGAATTGAATATGTTCTTTTCTCTATCATTTAATCTTTATTTCAAATCAATTTAATTTTTAATTATATTTTATTTTGAAAATTGAAATTAACTAATATTCATTTCGTCACTTTTGTAATAATTCTCCTTATCTGGTATCAATTTTTTATTATATAAGTTATGTTTTAATTTAAATTTTTTGAATACTTCTTTTTCATCTAATGGCAATTAATTTTGTTATTACAATTGTATTTCAAATCTCTTTTAAGATCAATTACTAAGATTTCTCATATGACTTCTTTCATTTCAACATTCTATTTCCATTTTTGTTGTTATGAAAAAGGGGAGTAATATTGTTTTTATGATGTTTTTATTTTTTTGTTGTCTTGTGTTATTTGTGTTTGTGTTTATATTTTTTTAGGGTTTTTGTTATTTGTGTTTTATTTTTTTAAAAAAAAGGTTTTTGTATTCATCATGGAATTTTCCTATATTCACATATTTATTCTTTTAGGGGGAGCTAAGGAGAAATTTGGGATATTCAAGTTAACTCAAAATAATAATTATTTTGTCATAATCAAAAAAGGGGGAGATTGTTGAGATAATTGCAATTTGACAGTTCATATTCTTGCAACATGTATATTTTTATTTTTAATTACAATTTCTCTTAACATATTTTGGATGTTTTATTTTATCATTTGTGTAGTAATATTTCAGGAAAATCATACTTCAGATTGTTGAAGACTTCAAATCTTATCAATATAGTTTTAATTATAAATGAAGTCTATATTTTTTATTTTGTTGAGTCTCAGAGAGTGTGATTGTAATTGAGTAACAATGCAAACACACACTGGGGGGAGTGTTTAGAATTTTCAATTTTTAAACTAATCCTACTGTACGAAGTCATTTCATATGGGATAATTTTCAGTTATTTTCCCCTATGAGCAGTCAAGTGAACAAAAATTAGAAAATTTTTCTAAGTATGGATCGTATTGTATGATATCACATTCATACGTACGTCATCTAGTGTACGAGTTGAATAGATCCCTTTTCGTTTTGACATTTTTAAAAGTTTTTCTTAATGGTTCATACCGTACGATATTGTCATTGTACGTATGCCATCTAGTGTACAAATTGGACAGGTCCATTTTTATCCCAATGAATTCAAAGTTTTTTTGAACAGTTTGTATCATACGATGATGCCATCATACGTATGCCATCCAATGTACAAGTTGGATGGGTCCCTTTTCGTCCCGACGAACTTGAAAATTTTTTTGAACTGATCATAACATACGATGTCGTCATCATACGTACGTCGTTTAGAGTACAAAATTATGGGGTCTCTCTTCGTCCCGATGAAGATGAAAATTTTTCTAACTATTCATGTAGTACAAACTTGGTTCATATTGCATGATCATCATGCATGAAATTATTTTGTATTGATTCAGATAAGGTTCGTATGCAATAGTTTTTTAACTGTTCGTACATACAAATATATAATTGTACTCTATGATCGTACATGCTCAAAATGGAAATTTTTAATTTTATGATTAGTTTTTCGTGTCTTTCATATAAAAGGCCCATTAAAATTGACGTGACAAGCATTATTCTTCACAATTTTTTAAGGGAAAAAGAAAGAATAAGTGTTGAAGAGTGTTTGAGAGAGATTTCTTGTAACTGGAGTGTGAAGGGTTGATAAGGTTACTCAAATGTAAGTATATCTTTGTGTATTTTATTATCACTCTTCTTTTATTCTTTCTAGTTGCTCGTGAGAAGATCTTTGAAGAAGATCCTATATTGTGTAGACATTTGGAAAGTGTGAATAGACGATGGTACTCTACAGACACTTGGAGGGTATGAAAGGTTGATGGTACTTTGCTAAAACTTGGAGGGTGTGAAAGAATGATGATTCTCTACATAAACTTAGAGAGTGTGAAAGGATGATGGTTCTCTACCGCACCGGGGATTGGTGGAAGAGTGGTTTTTTAAAGGCTTCTCCGCCTTGTTGTGGGAATAAAATGAGTGTCACTTTTGTAATAGTGCAATACCTGAAGAGGGAGTCTTCAGTGAGTTGATATAGGTCGTGTTTGACCGATTCACTATAAATCTTTGTCTTTTATTTTTCGCATTTATTTTCTATAATTCTGTTATTGTGGTTGAAAAGCTTTTAAAAAAAATAATCAATTTTTGGAAATTAATTAAAATGATTTTCTATCAAAAATCTAGGAGAAATTTTAAAATTACCAATTCACCTTCCCCTCTTGGTTAGCCTTGGGACAATAGCTTAGGTTTAACAAGCTATACATAATCAACAAATAGGACAATGGTCCGAAGCTACTCTTACAATATATCATACAACAGGCACATGAATTTTCTCTAAAGCAATATAGTTCAATAAACATCTATCCAATCTCTTCAAAATCCTTCCAACACCTTTTTTATTATTGCAATAAGTGAATTTAGGTCCCACCAACCCTACATCATGTAAATCATTATCATTCATAAATATCCAAATCTCCTTAGGACCTTGAGAAAATACAAATTTCTTTCCTCCCCTCTTTTCATCTTGAGAACAAATAAAATTAAAATCACCTATAATCACATAAGGGATATCTCTACGAGAAAAGGATTGAAGGCTATCCCACATTGTCCTCCTTTTATATACATCATTGTTTTCATAAACAGTAGAAACTATCCATTGTCCCTTATTTAGAACATTGAAATCTCCAATTTTATATTGAGTAAAAGTTTCCAACACTATAAAAGAAGCCAAATCCGATCTCCAAATGACCATAATTCCTCCTGATAAACCATTAGAAGGAAACATGAAATAATCCCACTATAAACCCATTACTTTATTGAATTCTAATCTATCAATGCTATACATTTTAGTCTCCACTGTATCGAAAAAAAAAAAAAAAAAACACATCAAATTCTTTCACAAATTCTTCTACATAAAGAGTGGTTTCTCTCTTTTTAGTCCCTCAACAATTCTAAAAAGCTATGGAACTCATTTATCAATTAAGATGGATTGGTCCCCACCCTTTCCTATATTCATTTCATCGAGATTCCTGCCATGAGAAAGACTTCTTACTGGTCCAAGTGACTTAAGTTCTTTTGCAAGCTTCAAATTGACTATCTCTAAACTACCAACAACCTCCTTACACATATTCATCTTCTCATCTTTATTAACAACCTCTAATATTCACTTGGAATTATTTACATCCTCTACTATTATATCATAGCTATCATTCAAAGCTTCAGTTTTATTAACAACTATAGGAATATCATCAGAGAAAGAAACCATGCCCTGCTTTGGCTCCAGATTCAAATGCTGCACATCTGCTATAATCAGGTTCTTCTTCATTTCATCCTCATCTTGAACAACAATATCTTCTTCAACATAATCATTCATAACTATTTCACCTTCTTCAAGAACCTCATTAAGATCATTTTTACTTCCAATCGTCAAGTTAATAGGATTTAGTAGGTTAGTAGGTTTTGAGGTGGAAGGTTATTTATAGGAAAATTGTTCACAAAAGATGCCTAAAATTTTTCTTTTAAAAAATGCATTCTTTTTTAATTTGTTGATTTATTTTAATATTAACACAAAGGTCTACTCCAATTTTAATATAATTGTTAATGAGATTGCCATAAGTTAATGATTGTATGGTATATTTCTAGAAGTGTCTATAAGATTGCATTTAACCATTTATATAAAAATAGTTGCAATCCTTCAATTAATATATGTTTCCAGTAATCTCTACTTGCATTTGGAAGAGTCATAACCCTAGTAAAAACACATAATTATACCAATGAAAATGTATAAGCGTTGGGCAACAAAATTTTTATAATAGAGATCTCATTTGTTCTTTATTATTCAATACATAACTAATAAATTGTTTTATAATATTAACAATAACTTTGACTACTTGCAATGCTATGCATTTATGAGTTTGAACCACACTAGCTTAAATAAGCATTCAATGAATAGTTTTTTTAATTTAATTGTTAGTGAAACCATCAATATTCCATTCATAGATTTGGGTTGAATCATATTGACTCTGACTATGATTATGATATTGAAAGTTTGAATAGGTTGTTAGACCTAATACAACTATCTCAAGGCAAATCAAGAGGGGGTTGAATTGGTTATTTAAAAATTTCTTAGTAATTTAGAAAATTGATTTAGATATTTTGCACAATAATTAAAATTTTCTCAAAAATATTTTTCAACCACAAAAATTAAATGTGCATAAAATAAAAAGCAATAAACGTAAGAAAAAAGGAACACCAAATTTTATAGTGGTTCGGTCCAACTAGACCTACATCCACTCCCTAAATATTCCTTCTTTAGGTATTGCACTATACCAAAGTGACTCTCCTTTTACTTTCACAGTAAGATAGAGAAGCCCTTACAATAAGCTCTCTTCCACCAGCCTTGGTAATGCAGAGTAACATCATCTATTGACACCCTCCTTGTGATGGAAGAGTTCCAACATCCTTTCTCACCCTTCTGGTGATGGCTAAGTATGGTCATCCTTTCTCATCCTCCTAGTGGCGACAGAGTGCCATTGTTCTTTCTCACCCTCCTAGTGATGATAGAGTACCAACATCCTTTCTACCCCTCCTAGTGATGGCAGAGTACCAAATCTTCTCCAAAGATTTTCTCTCAAGAGTTTTCAAAGATGTAGGGAAAATATTTGAATAACATACAAAGAGATCTTCACCTTTGGGAAACCTTATAAGTCTTTCATAATTTCCACTTGCAAGATCTCTCAGTCCTCACTCCCAAACACTCTCCCAAAATGCTCTCACTATCACTCCCAAAATAAAATTTGTAGAAGTATATATGATAGTTAGTTTATAGGACTCTTATATCTTATATATGAAAGACTAGAAAAATTGTCCAGAAAACTAAAAATTTCAAGTTGAATATAGTTGTATCGTAAAGTATGATATTACTTCATAAATATGAACAGTTCAAAAAAATCTTATATGATCATGTATGAATTGATTTTGTACTCTATTAGTCATATGTACGAATTGACATCGTACAGTATGAACAATTCAAAATTGAATAGGTTCGTCCGGTACAATTCTGTACAAATCCATTTCGTACTCTGGTCATCATCTATACAAACCCAACTTCATAGAGTACAAACTTGTTAAATCAAATCATGCTTCATATAGTACAAACATGGGTAAGCTCATTTCGTACTCTGGACGTCGTTTGTATAAAATTTATTTTATACAATACAAAAAATTTACCTATTCATATGGAACAAATTGGTCTGCACCCATTTCGTACTATGGATGTCATCTGTGCTCTACTACGTACAGTATGATCAGATCAAAAAATGGTGAGGTTATACGGGATGAACTAATTTGTATCCATTTCGCACTCTGGACGTCACCTATATGATTCTAACTTTGTACAATACGAATAATACAAAAGAAAATTTCAAAATTCTTGATTCAATTAACTTTATTTTGGAGGAACGTTCATGTTAAATCATCCAGTATGTTTTCAAGAATCGTATAGTACGATCAATTTAAAAAAAAAAATTAACTCACTCCCCTAGTGTGTGCAAGTGTGCACAGTTACCCAATTACAATCACTCTCTAAGAATCAAGAAAAATAGAAAAAGAACAGACTTCAATTATAAGAAATCTTAATCATATGTCTTGAAGTCTTCAGCGATCTAGAGTATGATTTTTCTAAAATGTTAGTACACAAATAAAAATTTCCCAATATATGTTAGAAGAAATTGTAATCAACACAATAATACTTTAGTATTATCAAAAACTTATAGGATATAAAAACATAAAATTGAGAACTAAGTTGCGACAATCTCCTCTTTTTTTATGATGACAAAAAAAAATTTGTTTGAGTTAACATTTAAGACAAATTTTCTTCTAAGCTCCTTTTAAATGAATGACCAATTTAAAATAAAGGATTCATAATGAAAATAAAAAAACTTAACAACTAAATAAAAAAGACAAAAAAATACTTAAACAAAAATAACACAGTAAACATACCCACAATAATAAAATACACATATCACAAAAATCAAACAACAAACATACACATAATAACACAATACACACATCATAAAAATTACACAACAAATAATTGTTGATTCTTGTTGAATCTTGAATTGGTTGTTTAACTTAAGCTTATGTCCCAAGGCTTAACCGAGAGGGGGGGGTGGGGGGGTGAATTGATAATTTTAAAAATTACTTCTTGGATTTTAAAATTTGAAACTGATTATTGATTTGTAGCAAGTTAATTGTAGTTATTTAAAAACAAAATTTTCAACCATGAAATTAAAATTGTAGTAAGCAATAGAAATTAAAATGACACGAAGATTTATAGTGGTTCGGTCAAACACGACCTACATCCACTCCCCAAAGAATCTATCTTTAGGTATTGCACTATTATCAAAAGTGGCTCTCCTTTTTCCCCCACAACAAGGAGAAGAAGACTTTATAAAACCCTCTTCCACCAATCCTCAATGCGGTAGAGAACTATCATCCTTTCACACCCTCCAAGTATAGGCAGAGAACCTTCATCCTTTCACATCCTCCAAGTATAGGCAAAAAATGTTCATCCTTTCACACTCTCTAAGTGTAGGCAGAGTAGCTTCATCCTTTCACACCCTCCAAGTGTAGGCATAGTACCTTCATCTTTTCATAGCCTCTAAGTGTTGGCAGAGTACCTTCGTTCTTTCATATCCTCCAAGTGTATGTAGTGTACCTTCGGCTATTCACACTCTCCAAGTGTCCACAGATAATCGTCTGCTGTTCATACTTTTCAAGTCTCACCAGAAAACTGAATCTTCTTCAAAGATCTTCTCACGAACAATCTAAAAAGATGAGAGGAAGAGTGAAAAATACAAATCACACATAGAGATCCTTACCTTTTAGTAACCTTGTGAACCATTCACATTCCACTAGCAAGAAATCTCTCTCAAACACTCTCTCACACTCTCTCTTTCAATTGCCCATGAAAATTCATGTTGAGAAAATTAGAAGATTATTCACATCAGTTTTAGATGGACCTTTTATACAAAAGAGACAAAAAATTATCCATAAAACTAAAATTTTCAATTTAGAGCATACACAATCGTATTGTACGATCGTATGTTCGTGCGTACAAAAAGTTCAAATACTATTGTGTACAAACCTATTATGAATCAGCACGAAATTATTTTGTACGCGATCATCGTCAAGTACAAACCTATTCGAATAGTTATAAAATTTAAAATTTTGTGTGTACGAAATGTCAGGATGAAATGAGCGAAAATAAACCTAAGACGTTCATCCTGGTATGAAACAGGGATCGTCCCATACAATCCAGACTTAGAAAAAATGTTTCGTACCAATAAAATAGAGGCATTCATCATTGTACGAAAATTAAGATCATCCTGTATGATCTTTGTGTGAGAACAAGATAGAGGCATTTGTCCTTGTACGAACACTAATATCATCCTGTACGATCTTTGTGCGAGAATAAAACAGAAGCGTTTGTCCCTGTACGAAAATTGAGATCTCCCTATACAATCCATACTTAAAAAAATTTTCTCCTATCTATTCATTTAATTGCTCAATGGAGAAATAACTGATAGAATCGTCCCGTATGAAGTGATATCGTATAGTACGACTAGTTTAAAAAAAATTGAATTTTAAACTCTCCCCTGATGTGTGTGTGCTCAGTTACTCAATTACAATCACACTCTCTCAGACTCAATAAAATATAAAATATAGACTTCAATTATAATAAACTCTAAATTGATCTTGATTTGAAGTATTCAACAATTCGGAGTATGATTTCTCTGAAATATTAGTACACACAAGAGCAAAATAATTATTTTGAAATTAAAATCAAATCAATAATATTTGAAATCATCAAAAATATACAAGTTGCAAGAATATCAAAGATGCAAAACTAAGTAGCAACTATCTCAACAATCTCCCCCTTTTTAATGATGACAAAACAAATATTGTTTGAATAAAATTGTAAAACCTAAATTTCTCCTTAACTCTCCCTAAATGAGTAAGCATGTGAATATAAGAGATTTTCTATCAAGAATAAATCAAATTTTTTTTAATTTTTTTATTTTAATTTATTTTTCATCACAAAAATACTTCAAAAACTCACAAACACTTCAAACTTAAAATAGAAAAATAAAATAACTCTAACAAACACTAAAATGCAAAAATTAAATATAAACAAAGAAAAATCAAATGCAAATAAACAATATTTGTCCCCTTTTTTACAACAATAAATAGAAGGAAGAAGAAAAACAAAAGAAATATAAGAAGTCATATGATAAACTTTTTATAATTGATCTTGAAAGAAATTGAATTATAATAGCAATAACAAGATTAATGTTCATTTGAGAAAAAAAAAAGATTCATAATATTTAAATTAAAATATAACTTAAACAAGATAAATATATCAAGTTCATGAAACAATCAAGACAATTAGATAAGAAAAATTATTGCAATAGTGATGAAATGAAGATTAATTAAAGTTAAATTCTAATACAAAATATAATTGAACATTAGACTGATTTGAAATTGAAGATTAAAAGATAAAGGAAAGAACATTATTAATACACTTATTTGGCGATATTGCGCTTCTTTTCAAATATTTGTGGCACACTTTATGCATCTTTTTGTATTTGGGTTAATTTTGTGCCTCTTTTTAATGTGCGAACCATTGCATATTCTTTCAATTTTTGTATACTTGTACATTTCTCCAATTTTTTAGTTGATCGTTCTAAAATCAATAATTTAAAAACTCAAACTTCTCTAAATACAACGATAATTATATTAAAAAGAGAAATAAAAAATAATAAGATATCAAAATTGCAATAATAAAATTAAGATTATGCATGCCTAAAAAAATATGAGATTGATAGTTTTAACTTGATCGAATTATAAATTAAGTTATATTTTTTAAAAATTAAATTTCTTAATGAAATAAAGCCTGCGAAATCTGATCCTCCTAAGCAAATAAATATAAGTTAACAAGGTTCAATAAATAATTACAAAATGCCCCCAAACACCCGCATGGGCCCCGACGAGCATGTTGTAAGGATACATGTGATGTCTAGGGTTGTTTCGCAGGTCAATAAGTGAATTCAAGTTCGAACATAATCCTTCTATACGGATCAATAGGAGTTGATAGGGTTCGAACCATTAAATAAACATACGATTATGGTGACTGGTATATTTATTTTAATATATTCATATCAGGCCTTCAAGGCCCTTTATAATAAAGATTCATCGATCAGATTATACACCCGTATGGGCCCCAGCAAGAGTGTTATTTGTACGCATGTAACATCTAGGGATGTTACATGGGTCAATAAGTGAATTGAAGTTCGAACCCGATCCTTCTATGCAGATCAATAGGAATCGACAGGGTTCGAACCATTAAATAAATATACAATTGTAATGAACAGTATATTTGTTATAATAGGAATTCACTAATAAATGCATAAAGCCTACGAAACCCAATTATCTATCGCTAGCTCGACAGAGTTGACAAGGTTCATCCACAACATGTAAATACTTTCAAAAATAAAAATGACCTCAAATTCACTCCGATAATGACCGCGTTGAATATAAATCTCAACCGGAGGGGTTCATTCCAAATATTTTCAATTGTCACACAAATGCCTGAAATACAAATTCCAGAAATACCAGAATCCAAAATGATATTTAAAATTTAAATTAAACCATCAAATCACTTAACATAAAATCCATCCACCCCTCCGCAATAGTTTGCCAATGTGGACGAATTTGAATATAACTTCAGCTCACATAAAGCCAAATACTAGTCAAAAATATCACTAATATTCATTCTCAAACAATCTCCTGTTAGTAAGGACGTGGCACGTGTCCTCTAATCGGTGATATTGCCGTCAAATGGCATAACAGGATAAACGATTATGACCCGGGGCCCCAAAAAAAAATTGAGTGGTTTTGCCGCTAAATGACACAACGAAATACCGGTTATGGCAAGATCCAGTACGCTCCTTAGTGGTATCAAATTCTTGAGATATGAATCAATAGGATATGATCAATAGGGCACAAAGCCCTTTGTTAGCTAAGGTGCATTCAAAGTTATCCCCTTAGACAAACACTCCCCACATATCTACAAGGTACACTTGGATGAAGCAACCCATTATTGGTGACAAGGATCCTTCTGTCAGGTTGGGTCGACTACCTCCTCTGACTAAGTATACCAGGGACCACGATGGCCCGGGACGACGAAACCATGGAATCTTGATCGGGTCCATCATCCATTCCCCCACCATCCGCTTTAAGTGCAAGGTGGAAAATTTTCTATTTTAAATATTAAATCTTCAAATTTACAACCATTCCCAAATCCAAACCCATACTACTACTATATGTCAGATAACTTGTATCTATACATATCTAATTGACGACTAGCCTTGATCGAAAGTTCTCTCTCGTGATCGGGAGGGGTAATTAACTATAGGGGCTTGCGCCTATAGGAAACCCGAACTCAAATCATAAAGTCCCCACAAAATGAGGGTGAAATCTATAGCTAGTGTCTTATCTACAAACCCATCTGCCTTCCTAAAATTTACCTTGGAACTTGCTCCATTAAAACTCCCCTAAAAAAGAAAAGCTAAAGCGGGTGGAGGCCGGGGCTGAATTTTCGAAGCCCACAACCTTAAATCAATTTCTAGGCATTCAAGCTATCCCAACCTCCACAGGATATCACCCTAATCAATCCAAATATGCTTCAAACATTCTTCATAGTGTTGGTCTTGACAATTGTAAGCCATTTGTTACCCAATTTTTCTCTAAAACCAACCATGGATACCACCTCTCTTGGTTTTTGTCAATCCCGAATTATATAGACATCTTGTGGGTTATTTACAATACTTAAGTATAACTAAACATGATATATCTTATGTGTTTAACAAGTTATGCCAGTTTATGCATACTCCTCTACAACATCACCTTCAAGCTCTCAAGCATATATTGCACTATCTTCAAGGCACTCTAACATTTGGTCTTCCCATTAATAATACTTCTTCTTCTCTGCGTGCATATGCGAACTCTGACTGGGCCAACGATCCACTTGATCGCATATCCACCATCGATTACTGTTTATTTCTGGGAAATAGTCTTCTTTACTGGTGTGTTATAAAGTAACCCACTATTGCTGGTTCATCAATGGAAGCTACGTATCGAGCATTGGCTACTACAACAACTAATATTATTTTGATTTGTTGTCTTCTTACTGATTTTCAATTCACAATTTCAAGTCCAACACCTCTGTATTGTGATAATGTCTCTACTATTGCCCTTGCCCATAATCTGGACTTTCATGCTCGTATGAAATACATAGAGGTGGATTATCATTTCATTTAAAATTGCATCAATTCTAATGCTATTTCAGTTCATCATATAAATACCCAGGATCCAATTGTCGATATCCTTCACTTCTCTTCAGGACAAGCTTAAGGTTTCTCTCGCACCATAAGCTTGTGGGCACTGTAACATGATCTGACGATGACTAGAACCTAAGCAATATGCCACTCCTCTGCAACAGCAGCTATCAAACAATTACCCAAAAACGAATGCATGCGCGAGAACGTTCAACCATACCTTTCTGTTATTTTACAATTTTATATAAGCGTGTAGTGTTTTTTTTTTTTTTTTTTTTTTTTGTAAAGTAAGGGCAAAGCCTATATATTAATTGAAAAACAGAAACAAGAGAGGCAAAAACCTCCAGTTACATGTCAGCTCCAATGAGCACAGGAACAAAGAAGAACACCAAAACTATACCATTGGCCAAAAACACAAAAAATCTAGCAGGAAGAAAGCAAAACCTTCAAACTAACAAGGGTATAGTGAAAGGAAATAAACAAGCAAAAAGAAATACACAAGAATATTCTAATAGCTCGAATCAAAGGAAGAGTGGACGTCCAGTAATCAGGCAACAACATACCCACACAGCAACAAAAGTCCTCAGGGGCAAAACCTTACAACCTGTTAAAAATTGGTAGCAGCATGATGCAGTAATAGAGGAGGCGAAGACGGCCCATAGCCAACCATAGCCAGGACTCAATATAGTATAAGCAATGTTCAAAATATAGCCAACCCACGACCCCTGGTTGCCCAAAGGCCATCCAAGGGGGTTCCTGATATAAGGGCACATCATCGTCCAAGCACAAAAAACCCCATCAGGTGCATACGAATATGATAGTCTCCAAGCAACCAAAAAATAAGCAACCAGATCAAGGCCAAATTCCTTCCAGCCTCATAAATGAGCCATAAAATGCTGAGAATTTTTCCACTTGTTGATTTTAGTAAACACCACATTTTTAATTCTTAAAGAAATAGTGACAACACAAAGCATTTTGTTGTCATATCTCCTCTCATTTCTTTCCTTCCAAATGTGGTAAATAGAGCTGCAGAAAATAACAAAATAAAAGCATTTAGTGCCATTCGAGAGATTATCCTTTTCAAAAATCCAGCTCATAAGGTGTAAAATACTTGGTCTGAGAAGTAGAATAGAGGTGCTCAGAATAAGACTCACCAAAACCTCATGAGAAAAATTGCATTCAAAAAATAAATGAGATGTGCTTTCATTGTGGGAATGGCAAAGAGGGCACCCCGGGTTAATATGTATATTCCTAAAAAGTAAGGCGTCAGCCATTTTAAGCCCACCAACAAGCGAGAGCCAAGCAAAGGATGAAAATCTGGGAACATTCTTTTCTTGCCAAATTTGTTTATACCACGAGCAAATGGGTAGGTCTTGGTAATATTTCAAGAGGAATTTGGAGAATTTGCCCACAGTACTGTCTTCCCAAAAAATAGGTTTAGGAGAGGTCACAAAAATGAAAGTAGCACGTATGACATTAGCAATAGCCTCGGGAATAAGCTGAGGGATAGACTAGCAGTTACCAGCAATCAACTCATCCAACCTGGCATTTAAATCATAATATTGCATCAAATCATTCCCACTAGGAATATTGGAAAGTTGAGTGTTGTTACACCAATGATCCCAAAAAATGGAGATATTGGAGGAAGGATTAACCTTGAACAGAAAAGGTCTAACCAAATCAGCAAAAGAACATAAGGCCTTCCAAAAAGGGAAGCCAGAGACTGAGAATGGCCTCTAAGGAGAATGATATCTCTGTGTGAACCAGCTTGAAAGGGGAGAAGAATAGTTATACATTATGCTAATGATCGTGCAGTTGAAAGCAAAAAATAATAATAGGAATAGATGGTAACCCCAAACCACCATAACATTTAGGCCTGCAAACTTTATCCCATGAAACCATTCTCCTCAACTTCTTGACAGCCAATGCATCACCAGAAAAAGAAATCTGGAAGAAATTTTCCTGATATAGTTAATAAAAGTTTTGGGTATGATAGAACTCCTGATCTAATAAGCAATGGTGTTTTGAATGGTGTATTTCAAGTATTGAAGACGTCCAGCAAAGGAGAGTAAACTAGCTTTCCAACCATTTATTTTTTTATTGAAAGTATCCATCAGTGGCATGTAATCAGCCACTAGAAGCCTTTTGAAAGATAGAGGAATGCCCAAATAAGAAAGCTTGTGGCTGTGGTTTGTGATATTTAAAGCAATGACAAATAGCATGATGATTAGCTACATTGTTAGGAAACATAACAAAGTTTTTCTCAAAATTAACATGTCGACCAATGGCATTGACAAAAGAAGTTAGAATTTAAATGAGTTTATGACAATTTCCCACTGTTGAGTTGCCAAAAATAAGAAGATCGTTATCATAAAGAAGATGAGTCAACTTGAATCCATCAATGTTAACCCCTTCAAACTCACCACTACCAAGTAATTCAGAAAGAGCATCCATGACAATGAAGAAAAGCCCCATTAATGAGAATAGAAAAATTGACATCCGTGATGCACGCTATAACTCAATTGATGAACTTGCTAGGGAAACCTTTTTGGACTAACCGACCAAGGAGAAATTCTCTAGATACCGTATCAAAAGCTTTACGTATGTCCAACTAGGCACAAAAAAATTTTATGACCACCTCTTTGACAATTCAAGGAGAGAAGCTCATTAGCAAGAATTCTGTTTTCAGTGAAAATTCTAGCCTTGATAAAACCGGCTTGATTGTCTTTGAAGATCAAAAGCATGAGAGGTTTAAGTCTGTTGGCCAAAACTTTAGCAATTATCTTGTACAAAACATTATAAAGGGTAATAGGTCTAAAATCAGAAAAAGAGGTAGCATGCTTAGATTTTGGCACAAGGGCAAGAACAGTGGATTTAGCACCACTCAGCAGATAGCCACTAGAGAAAAATTCTTTGACAGCCTTGCAAACTAACGGTTCGACAATGTGCCATCCAGATTTATAGAAGTAAAAGTTATAACAATCTAGACCAGGCGCTGAAGAAGAGGCCCCCAAAAATATAGCTGGTTTAATTTCATCATCAGAAACAAACTGAGAAAGGTTTTGAGACATAAAATAAGTGATGCAATTTCCCATAGGAAAATAATGAAAGTCATGAGTTGTAGGCCGAGGAGGGTTGAGCAAGGCTTTAAAATGCTCAACGATAGAATTGATAGTGCCTTGCCTTGAAGAAAGAGAAATAGTGGATCCCAAATTGAGGATAGCTTTATTTGAGCTTTGCCTAGCACGTATTTTAGCATATAAAAATTTCAAGTCGTCTTCACCTTGGGATAACCACTTAGCTTTTGCACGTTGTATGGTCCAGAAGGCTAGCATATGAGTGAAATCAACAAGTTTCTGATTAATATCCTTAAGATTCGCATTAAGCATTTGATTGAGAAGATCAGAATTGAGAAGATTAAGGCAATCAGATTGCAAAGTATTTAGATCAACCATATGTTTTAGAATAGAAGTGGAGCTGGCCCAATCCTTGCTTTTTATATTATCTTTGAGGAGTTTAAGCTTACAGCTGAAATCCAAGATGGGATTGCCAGAAGTGGGATACGAAAATACTTGGAGCACCAAGTCCCAATACCTATCAAGCTTAGACCAGAAATTTTTAAACATAAATCTGTGCTTGAGAGAATTAGGCATACCTGGATGAAGAATAATAGGGCAATGGTCAGAGCAGGGTGGGGTTTGGAAGGAGCAAAAAGAGTGAGGAAAGGCAGACTTCCTTTCCTCATTCACTATAGCTCTATCCAATTTAATATGGAGAGGATTATCCAAACGTTGATTAAACAAGGTGTAACAACTTCTAACATAATTGAGGTCATTCAGTTTGACATCAAAAAACAAGTGGTTAAGCTCTCAAAGGTTGTTTTTAGTCAGCAAGGCACCACCTTCTTTTTCATGAGCAAAACGACAACACTTGAAATCTCCCATGAGGATCTAAGGAGTAGGCTGAGTAGGCATAATCTGCCAAATGTGATTCCATAAAACATTCCTTTTAGAAGAATTTTTAGAAGCATAAATGATAGCTAAAAGAAATCGAGAAGAGTTACCAACTGAAACTTAATTAGAGATATTTTGATCCGTAACAAGAATGGGGATAAAAGACAATTTAGCAGGGTTCCATTTGACCCAAATGCGAGCAGATTTAGATTTATCAAAGTTGTTGCAACTATCCTCTATAGTAAAGACAGAGTGAGTAGTACTAAAGAAAGGGTCTTAGAGAGCGACAGCATTAATTTTGTTCTCCAAAATACACACCATATCAAGCTTAAACTTAGTAACCAATTGTCTACAGCATAACACTTTATCAGGGTTATTAAAACCCCTGATGTTCCAAACCGCAATATATGGAACCAACATTAGTGTTTTGGGGTATTAGGGGGCTTTCAGCCCTTCCCCCTAGCAAGCTTTTTCCCCGTATTGAGATTAATAGGAGAATGGAATTCAGGAGAATGATGACCATGAGAGAAAGAAGAGCTGGAAGTAGAAGCAGCATCATCAATGGGGGAGTTTAGGTTCGGGATTGCAGGAAGAGATTCCACTTTCTCAATCGTGGTAGTAGAGGGCTTGCTATTTAGAATAGTTTCATATAGAATAGCAGGGACTTGTAATGAAGTCGGGTCATCGTCAATAGAAGCAGTAATTAAATGTTGTTGAGGCTTAGACTTGTCTGTTACATTATTGACCAGAATTATAGGGTCCAAGGAAAAACAAGCAATAGAAGAATCAACACCAGCGGACATATGAGAAGTGGATGGAAGAGGATTTATTTGTGTAGACAATGGGGAAGGCCGAGGGGTTTTATTTTGAGGTTTTCTGCTAGTGCTCCTACCCCGTGTAGAAGTTGACAACTTACCAGCAGAAACAGATGCAGGAGTTGGATTTGAGGGGCAGAGAGATGAGGAGTGAACTAAAGATTTGTAGAACTTGCAAGGAGTGGGCCGCAACTCGTATTGGACTTTGAGACTAAAGATATCACCGTCCAGAGAGATAGGAATTTCTTCTGGGTATTTTGCATCACAATCAACTTGAACGCACACCCTAGCATAGGTAAGTTGAGTTTTTTGAGCTATGAGAGTGTCAACTGCAAGGGGTCTGACCATTTTTCTGGCTATTCTAGAAATTCCTTTAGAGTTACAACATGCAAGGGGCAAGTAATGTATCTTAACCCAAATCAACACATTGGATAAATTTTCCCTCTTAGGACGGAAACGATGATGCCATTTTTGTAAAACAAAAGGTCTGCCAAGGAGGAACCAAACCCCTCTATTCCATACCATGTCATAGTCTTCAAAGGAAGTAAAACGCAACAGAAAAAAATCCATCACTAAGTGATAGAAGTTTTACCGAACCTTTGATCGACCAGGTTTTCCTGATAGTTCCAAGCAGGACTTCATAAAATGGTCTCCTCCCCAAGAAATTTTATTGAGTGTGGAGTGCGGACATAGCTCTGTGTGTGCAACCAAATTGTTTGCCTCCACGTGGAGCCCACCTTGCCCCACCAATCTCAAAAGCACGTGTGTTTTTTCACTTCGCGGCCCGAGGACCCGATCCGCCCGAATAATTGAAAAAATGCGCGGTAATACCTAGGGCTATATTAGATGGTGCCTGTTTTTTACCTCAGTTAAAACATTTTTCTCATAACTTGAAAGCTCATAAAGCAGGAGAAGAGAGAAAGGTATGAAAATGAAGATGGATATTGTGCTGGAGGACATAGAAGACTGGTCGGAGATGAAAGGTTTTACTCAAGAGTTACAGCTTAGAGGAGGAGAAGTTTTGCAGCAGAATACCCAACATAACTTGGATATATTATCGGTAAATATGATATGCATGTCGTGACTTATTCAGTGTTTAGTTGAATAATTTTTGTTTTAAAATATATGTATTGGTGGTCAGATGGTATCGTTTGGTACTATTTTTAAATGGTCAGTACTTCTTGGTATCACTAGGTATCGTTCGGTATAGGTCGGTACTGCTAGGTACCGATGTTATTTTAAAGTTGTCTATTTCCAATGTTAAATTCGAAGTGGTTCTTATTCGTAGGTTGTCTGTAATAGTGAGAAAGAGGCATATGAAATTTACTGCCATTACGCGCACAATGTTAGTTTTAGTGTTCGCAAAGATCATCACTGTTACTGGCCTAATTTGAGAAAGATAAGGATCAAAGATTTTGTATGTTCGAAAGCTGGATTTAAGAAGGGCATTGACTTGAACGCCAAATTAAAATACCGGAAATCCAATACTAGGACTGGGTGTCCCGCAATGATTAGATTTTATGTTGACCATGGTGGGGAATGGAAGGTTCAAAAATGCATTGAGAGCTACAATCATGAGTTAGCAAGGCCCGAAGATCAACATTTACTGAGATCATACAGGAATATTAGCGAAGAGAAAGCATTCGTTCTTAAATCAATGATGGATGCCGAGATTAGAACTATTGATGCATTTACATACTTAGCTGATGAAGTCGGTGGAAGGGGGTATGTACGTTTTTCCAAAAGAGATGCATATAACTTTGTTCAGAAAGGGAAAAGAGGCAAGATTGAGACTGTGGACACCAATTCCCTAATTGAACTTTTTAAAGATCGAGCAAATAGTGATAACATGTTTGCTTGGGAAGTCCAATATGATGAAGAGGACAGATTGATGAATTTTTTCTAGGCTAATGGTGTGGGAAGAATATATTACGATTGCTTTGCAGATGTTATCATTTTTTATACCAGCTATAGACTGAACAAATATAATCTAGCTTGTGCACCTTTTGTTGGAGTTAATAATCATTGGCAGAATGTTCTTTTGGGGGTTCCATTTCTGTCGGAGGAAATAATAGAATCATTTACATGGTTGTTTAGAACATTCTTGCGAATAATGGGTGATAAACATCCCCTTACAATTTTTACTAACCAGGACCAGACAATGTCTTGGACAATAGAAATTGCATTACCTCAAACACGTCATAGGCTATGCCAATGGCACATCACCAAGAAACTTTCATCCAAGTTGCATTGTTACAACAGCAACAACAAGGTTAGAGGTCTCATTTATAAATATTTGAGCAAGTGTGATTCAGAGGAGAAGTTTGATAGTTGTTGGATTGAAATGCTAAATGAAGGTGACCTTCATAACCATGCCTGGTTGAAAGAACTTTACAAAATATGGCAGAAATGGTCCACAGCATACAACAAGACTTGTTTTAACCTTGGTATTCTTTCAACAAAGTATAGTGAATCCACTAACAATGTGTGCCACAGAATTTCTAAGCCTACTAGTACTATTACTGAGTGTTTTTTGGGGCTAGAGAATGTGATGAAGACATGGCGTTGGAATGAACAAGATGAAGATTTCAAATGCAATCAGTCCAATGTTGTACCTTTAGTTAAGAGTAGTCCAATTCTTAGGCAGGCCGCACATTTTTATTCATGTAAATTGTATTCTTTCTTTGAGTTCTTACAAGGTGTGGGTGCGATGCGCATAGCTCATGCCTCAACTGACTTATCAACTTTTTTTTTTATCAAAACTGTTGAGAACAATGATCAGCCTCACCATTGGACTGATAATTTTGATGATAAAGAAGGTATCATTGAATGAAGCTGTGGAAAATTTGGCATGATGGACATACTGTGTTCTCACTGCTTGAGAGTGATAAGGCTGATTGATATAATTAATATACCTCCGAAATATCTATTAAAGAGATGGTCAGGTCGAGCTAGAAATAACCTTTACTCTGACAGGCCGATTACATCTATGGTAGCTACATGTAACCCCTCGAATGACATAGGACGTATGATGTTCTGAAATTATTTTAGTAGATTCGCATATCAAATAAGCACAAGAGGGCAAGGGAATGCGGAAGTAGTACAATACATAATTGATGCAATGTTTGAGATTGCTGAGAATGCAGATTTTATAATAGATGCCAAGAAGAATCATAAGTTTATTACGAATTCAAGCATGCCAAATAAAATAAAAGACCCTATAAAGAGCAGGCCCAAAGGAATTTCAAATGCAAGGTTGAAGAGTCATTGGAAGAAAAGAAAACCAAAGAAGAAGAAAGATGAGGAACAACCTACTCCTTCAACTGAACAGTGTACACCTGTGGAACCAATTAGTCAAGTTTCCTTTGCAAACATACCAAAATGCTTCACATATGAGTGGACTCTTCGTCGACCAAGCAGCCAGTCGAACCCTAAATATATAGAGATGATGAATGGACTAATTGATGCAGAAAGGCTTGGATAAATATTGAAAATTTCTTCATTGGCATAATTTGAATTCTGCTATTTCTGTAATTGTTTTTGTTTTTGTAGAAACTTCTCGGTACCGCTCGGTACCATTAGGTACCGGTCAGTACCGCTCGGTACCTCTCAGTACTGATCGGTACTATTTGTTGTGATATGGTATTTACTTTGTTTGTTGAAATTAAAGTTGGCAGTTGTACTGGTTCACATATTTAAGATGGGTTGTTGTGATATTAACTGTGGTAGTTGAAATTAAAAGCTATATAAGTTGAGGCGGTTCATCTATTTATTTACATTTTTCCTCTATGGTTTATAAACTACGTTGGCCGGATATAAAACTGCATCTAGGCTTGCCGATTAAAGAATTTGTCGAGCTTGGTACAATTAGAATGCATTACTGCGTGGATGCGGTTGCAGACTGTCAACTTGAGCAACAAGCTAGATGGAATGAAATATATAGATGTTGGTGTTCATACATGACATGTTCGTTGTGATCGTTTGCTTCAAGTAGCATGGAGGGAACAGATAGCTATTGAGGCTAATAGATCAGGCTTCTTCTTAAATTCTGCAGGTTGGAGTGCTATCCAAAAGAATTTTTTTGGAAATCATCATCACCTTGCCAATGTTCATTTCTTGCAGCAGCGTTATCATGAGCTAACTTGTAAAAGCAAATCAACAAGCTCTGATTATGTGGTTAGACGACCTACTGATGTTGATAATGTAATTCTTTACCACACTTGGGATCCAGCTGAAGAAAGGTTTTTAGTTGATTTGTACAAGCAATTACTAAATCAACGAGAGTATGGGCGCAAGCGGAAGAAGTTTTTGGAATTCAGTGATTGACAAGATTTATAATTTGAGCTTATGAAAGAGTTTGGATGTTGTCCTACACAAAGTCAACTCCAACAACGTGTTCACTATCTACTTAATAAGTAAAACTTTATTAATGTACTTAACTATTTACAAATTTACAATAGTTAAGTTATATTTACAAATTTACAACGTTACTTCTACTATCATTTAAGCATCGAACATAACAGCGTGAATGCAAGTTCTGATCTAAACTTAGGCATTTCAGCTTATCAGTTTAATAGTAATTCCCACTTAACATATTGTGGTTGGATTACAGTTTCCATGTATTTGCAAAAGAACATCCCACAGTCGTATCCGTTTGTTTGAGTTGGAATTCCCTCAGCTACCTAAACTGGCCATGATCTGATATCATTTTCAAAACTATCTTGAGTTTCCTCGTATAAATGATTTATCTGTAATAAAAGTCAAGTTGTTAATATCTACGAATGCGTACAACAAACTTAATATGTACAACACTTCACTTACAACATTTGGAAGCACAGCCCAATGCATCGAGTTAGGCAACGAATCAAAGAAAAACCAAGTTGAGTTCTTCAAATAAGCAACCAGAAGTGTCCAATGTTCGTTATCATGTATTGACAGCAGAAGGAAATTTGAAGCAGTCACTACATCCTTGGTAATATGAGATACATATTGTTTGTTGTCCACATTATATTTTATAGAACCCTGTATGTTTAATCTGATAAGGAGAACTGTAAACATATACATTTATAAAATTAAAAATAACAATATTACCCAATGCATACTAAAAACAAAAATAAATTATTGATAAAGGCCAGGATGAAGTTTATTTTTCTCAGCTAACAAACTTGCAAAGGCATCGATGTGGTTGTTGTCCAGATATTGGTTCGTTAAAAGTTCATCAATCTGACTTCTGAAAATATGAATGTTTCCTGCAGTATAAATTGTATCGTCCCTGTAAAATATAAGAGGCCAACGATTGGTACATATCTGTACCAAACGGTACCGAGCGGTACCGAGCAGTACCGAGTATTACCGAGCAGTACCTATTAGTATATTTCTCAAGGCAATCGTCGATAAACATTCTCATCTCGTCATTTATCATTTCTCGCCCAGAATAATCTATTTTTGTTGGAGCTGGTCTTGTTTGGGGCGATTTCAAGGTATCTACATCAATTAGAGTATCTGTAAGAATTGTCTTTGATGGGGACGGCCTAGCTGCGGTTTTTTTTAGCATCTTTCTCTTATATTATCCCTTGGTGTAAGGTGTCTTGACCTCTTTTGCTTTACGGTCTGCCCTACATCTCACCCTTTTTGCTATGCCTGAGCTGCATGGTTCAAATTTGGCAACATCATCGATAGCAGCAGGCAAAATTGATGTGTTATCCTTAATTGGGACATTATGTTTTAATGGACATTCAGCAACGACCTACTCACACACAATTTTCTTCCTCTCATCAGTCAGAGTCCTGGAGGAAGATTAAACATGTACATCCGAAGTCGATGAGGGGTTAAATGTTGGAAAGTTCTCAGATAAGAACAGCTCCATCGCTTCCAATCTCTTAATCATCTCGCTCTGCTCAAAAACATGAAGTTCAATTGCCTCCATTCTTCGTTCATTCAGAGATATTGTTATTTCCAAGCTTACTAAACTTTTCTGAAGAAATTTATTTTGATCCAAAATCTTATGCAGATATTCAACTCTATAATCATGGTGTCCATCAGTTGGGGAAGTTGGTTGCTGCTGCTGCTGCCCAGGTGACATAGGTGGTGTTTGGGTGCTAGGTGAAGCTGGGCTGATTGGGCTTGGGGGCGGCCTGATTGGGCTTGGGGGCGGCCTGATTGGGCTTGGGGGCGAGCCGTTTGGTCTTGGAGGACTCGAGGGTGTAGGTGATGTTGAAGGTGACGAATTTATACAAGAGGTTTGTGCAAGATTATTTGATTATTAGGGAATCTGTTAGGTGATGTATGTGGGGGACGATTTGCTAATAAATCCCTCTCCTCACTTATAATTGCATCAAAAGAAATTAATAAATTTGCAGCTTTAAGACCTTCAAATAAACTAGAAGCCTCTGCATCGTTATAAACTACATCACAACCCCATCGGAGATACCTTGATCTTATTTTTTAATTCAATGGTTTGTGGATTGTAGAGTGTTCTAGAAACCAAATCTAAACTCATACATAACAATAGAAATTTAAAATATATCTACAAATATTCAACATCATTAATAAATACAAAACTAATTAAATTCAATGTACTCACTATTATAATATGAACAAAGTCATTCAAGTAACGAAGTGTTTGTCCTTTGCTCATCTTTTTGGCAATTGCATTAAAGTCAGCCACAAGGAATTCTCTAATTGATTCAGGCTAATTGTGAGATAAAAATTTGTCAACATTTTGAGCCACGCTAATGATAGATGCTAGTGTTCGATAGTTATGCAGAGGAAAAAAAAAGATTTGACAACAAAAATATGATGAATTTCTTCAAAACATCGGGCATTGGAGTAGATTCATCTAAACTAATTACATCTTTCCTATTATCATTAGCTAATTTTCCAGTGATTCTAGCGCTACCTATTTCAAAATTATTTCCTCTGTTTGGTAAGCCTAATATCATAGCAACTTCATCAGCAGTAAATGTTAACTTCTGCTCCTTAATGATAAAGCATTGCTTCTTAATGTCCCAGCACGACAACAACCTGAATACCAACAGAACATTCTGTACAAAACGTCGCATAAAAAGAAAGTGATGCAGATTATTTTGCTTCAAACTCTCCACAAGATTTTCGCCAAATATTTCGACTAAATGATCACAAACTTCTCTAAAAGTTGACGTTCTGCAATGGAAGCTAATCTTCGAAACATATCCCTACGTAATATGATGCATTTGATTAGGAAAAATTTCATTACAGTCAGGTTCTTCTCGGTACATCTCGGTACCGAGCGGTACCGAGAGGAACCGAGAAGTACCTTGCGTTTACCTACAAAAACATGAAGGTACCGAGCAATACCGAGAGTCCATACAAAGCGGAAAAAAAAAAAAAAATCTAACGACAAACCCTGGAACTACAAAAACTTATGGAACTTACAATGCTTACCGAAAATACCCAGCGTAACCTACTGGGTACCGCTTGGGTACACATTCGGAATACCCAACGATACCCAGCGGTAAAAGCCACACAACTTACCGAGCAAATAGCAAAAACAACATTCAAAACCTAAAAACTGATAGTTACATTCAAAACCTAAAGACTGATAGTTACATTCAAAACCTAAGAACTGATAGTTACATATAACTAAAGAAGAAACATATCTTGCCCATTTAGACGATGAAGACTCAAGATTCTTTGTGTAGAAGATGAAGTTGCTTCGTGTGGAAGATGAATAATCGCCTGCAACTTCTCCTTGTGGAAGAATGGACTGTAGACTAGCAAATCGACCGAAAAAGTAAAAATGGAAAAGACGTTTCGGATCTTCTCGAAGAAATGGGTACTGCGCATTTTTTCAATTATTCGGGCGGATCGAGTCTTCGGGCCGCGAAGTGAAAAAAGCAAACGTGCTTTTGAGATCGGTGTGGTCAAGGTGGGCTCCACGTGGCGGCAAACAATTTGATTGCACACAGAGCTACGTCCGCACTCCACACCCAATAAAAATTCCCTCCACAGAGAGTAGCCAACTAGGCACAAGCTCCAGCCTTGAGCACCAGCCAACACCTTCTCCCCAGAGAAGGGAATCACCTCAGGTTCCTCGGGGAAGAAGGAAAGCAGAATGTGTTCGATCGCAACATCAGACGGCTCAAAGATGTTATTCCAGCACGAAGACAAGAAACAACAGCACCACTACTCCCAGAAGGGAGAGGGGGAAAATCATAGGCATAAGAGGTGGGATTCATGTGAGAAGAGTAGCCTCTGACAGACCAGGAGGTGACGGCGGGAGAGGGAAAGCAAAATCGTAAGGGAAAAAATCCTAGCATAGCAAAAAGTACTTCTATTTGTTGTTTTCTTGCCCTTCCATCACTATTTATATTTAAGTATGAGAGGCAAATGAGTAATTTCAAGTCATCTTCTCCATTCTGTTTTTCCTGCTTTTCTGTCTTTTGTTTCTGCTGCTGCTTGTTTTAATGCACAGCAAAGGATCTGAAAAGCTTTTCATTAGTATCCTGATATTAGTAAATATCCAGAATCTTGAGAATGGATGCTGCAGAAGAATCCTATTCTGACTGACCTGCTTAACCGGAGATATATGAAACCAAAATAGAAACAAACGAATACGAGTTGTTAACTTCATATGCCAAACATACTATATTATTATACTACGATATAACTGACGGATTATTTTTGTAATGATAAAGAAATGGAACATCAAAATAACAGCTTTCGCCAACATCTCCAAATTTGCGGGTCATCCGAATAACGAATTTCCCAATCAATTAATTTGAGCATAAAAATTAACAAACATAGAAATGTAAAATAAATTTATTTTAAGACTTCTGACTAATAACCAAGTGGACTACATGAAAGTAAATTTTTTATTGACTGCACGTAGACTACTAAGATATTTAAAATATACAAGATAAGAAATAAAAAATACTCATTTTCGCTCACAGCAATCACCCTAAGATTGAAAATAACTTCAATAAAACAGAATGGTAAAAATTCTTCTTTCTAGTAGATACAGCTTGCAGTCTTGGTCACCCATCTCTCATTAAAGATTCAAGAAGTGCAGCTTCTTCTTCCTAAAAATGGACATCAGAATTTTTATCAAACAGAGAACAGAAGGCAAGATCTGTACATGAAAACATGTCTGTATTAAATCTCTTCAAAACTTCCACACATTGAAGTGATTATGAATGTGCATAAAAACTACTATTTAAAAACAAACACATATTTATGCTTTGGACCTCTTGGCATGGTGAAAAATCTCTTAGATCATTTTTTTTTAATCTCTTAGATCAATTATGATTTTTGGCGCAATGCATGGATCACAAAGCAAATTAAAATGACCAAACCAACACTCAATTTATCTTGAAAAAATAAAGCTTAGTTTGATATTGCTTTCTTATTATTTTCTAATGAAGCTTTTTAGTAAAAAAATATTTATTGAACAAGGAATTTTTGCATTAAAAAAAATTTATAAAGCAGTAAAAAAACTATTTCAAACAAAATCTTAGCCAAACCCCAAACGAGCTCAAAACAAAGAAAAAATACTTCTACTTGGAATGCCTATTGCAGGGAATCGATAGACACCAATATCATGCAATTGGATGCACAAATATATCTGAATGAGCAAAACTTAGATGAGCTGATCCAAACTTAACTTAGCAGCCACTCCACTACTTCTTGCTTAGTCTTGCCTATTCATGCAGAACTAGCACTTGTGACCGCTGAGCAATGCGTTGTTGTTAGGTCATGCTAGCACATGCTCAGTATTCTACAAATAATCATCTGTAACTGTTTAGCTTCTCAAAATTGTTATGACCTCCAAAAACCTTCATTTCATGCTTCATTCAACATAAATAACTCCTCTTGAAAACATAAACATCTCAATATAAAAATTTTAACACACCATGGCCATTTTCGAACAACCCAAATTAGAGCAAACAATATTTTTGGAAACTGTCTTATCAATCTGGCAATCTAAATTATGTTGTTGGTCATGCTAAACTCAATTGTATTGAGATAAAGGTGGTATGCCAAGATCATGTTAGTAGCACCTACTGGTAGACCACTAATAACAGTAATAGTTGCCGCCCCTCCAATTGTATTGAGATTAAGAAGATGGTTTGCCAAGATCGTGCTAGGAGCAACTACTGGTAGACCACTAATAACAACAATTGATAACCCCCCCAATACACACGAAAAACCAACATCGACTGGTCATACTTTTGATCGTATGAAGATATTAACATTTTACAAAGAACGATTGAGAGTCATTATGATAGGAAACACTTAAAGATTTCAAGTAAATCCAATCTATTTCAAACAAAATAGTGAAAGAACTCTTCCAAACTCCAATGAAAATCAGAAAAATAATTATTTTTATTGCAATAATCAAACTAAGGGAGGGAAATAACAAGATATATTTGATCCTTTATTCGGGAGGAGGATCAATCTCTCCCAAATCTCTAAATGCCGCTAAAGCCCATGAAAAATCTCAGAGATCTCAAAATTCAGCCAAATTCAAGATGCCCTAACCCAAGGAAAACAAACTATTTAATGCATACAATCAAAAAGGAAATCTCTAAGAAATCCATACATTCAAATTTCCCTCCTAAATCCCTTAAAAATCCTTCCTAAATAACTTTTCTGGATCCTGCAATTGTGTGGTTCCGCCTCCAATACGTTTAGCCAATCCCGTATGGACCGACTAGATTGGTCCAATGGAATGGTCTAACACATTCTCAAAATCAATAAATCACACTCAATTCGTTTCATTTCAAGCATTTGGAATGATGAAACATCCAAAAGATCCTAGAGAGTTCTTGATCATAACAAACCACCAGATCCCTAGAGAATTCTAAAGTGCCGAAAATTGCCAAGACCCTCAAGGAGTTTCTACAAGACATCCTCAAGGTCAAAACAATAACCTCACTTGACCTACAACAACACAGAGTATTTTCAACAATAGTGAAATAATAGTCAAACAAATTTAGATATCTCAGCACCAGTGAAAATAAGCGACTATTTGTCTTGGAAGTAAAAAAGCATGCTAATGTACATGAGAATCTTTTGTTTGATGAATGAAAAAAAAAATGATTGCATAAATCCCATATGTCACAACTAAAATCGATATAACCCGCATATAGAATAGGTCATACAAGATAGAAATTCTATGACCTAATTGGAGATAATTGCAAAAATATCCAAGTGATCTATATTACATACTACAAAGCCACTAAATTTCAGAAAAGACAAAAGTACTCATCATTAAAAATTCCTTTCGTTCATCTCAGATATGTTTACAATCAAAACAATGATCTACAAATAGTGCATAACACAAACAATATAGAGCAGAATAGAAAAAGCCTTGAAAGTCAAATTCTAACCAGACATATACCTATACAAACATAGATCTCAAAATGTTCTACCTTTCTATACTCGCCCTACTCCTTCCCCTTATTCTGATCACAGATGTAGAAAATATAAGTATGTGCAAACATAAATCAGCAGGTCACATCTAACCTATCTAAATCTTTAATAATATCAATTTGCATAAATGAAGCAAAAACAGTAAAGTAAGTTTATCCATACAGAAGTTTAATTAGGTTGTTCAGAATAAACAGATATCTATAGAATAGCAAATAATAACTCTAATAAACCAATCATAAGTAGCAGAGTAATAACATAATAGAACACTGAACATACAAAATCCATTTCTCAAAACAGAACATTTCTCTCAAATGCTTATACCTCCCAACAGCTATCAAAATTCAAAATTCATACCTTTATAACTCCTTGTGCTAGCATATCAAATAGCATGCCTTTATAACTCATAATATATAGAATCATAGATATCCGAAATTCATAGGCCCGTATAACTCTCGACAAATAGTACATCAAAATACAGTACGAATCATCAAAATTTTTCCAAAATTTATATAAACAAATATTTAAACATAGAAATAAATGCATTTTCACATATAAAATACAGTATCAGAATTCACAGAGTGTACTAGTGGCAACAAAGCAGACAAACTCAAGAAAAACTCACAAAATTTCACATTTTCAAAAATTTACCAAATTACTGTAAGTCTGAATAGGTTATTAGATCTAAAGCAATTGCCCCAATGCTAACCAAGAGGGGGGTTAAATGGTAATTTAAAATTTTCTTGGTAGATTAAAAAAACCGTTTTGTAATTTTATAAGCACAATGAAATTTTTATCAAAATAAAATTTTCAACCACAAATTAAAAGTGAACTAAAAAAAATGCAACAACAACAACAACAACAACATCAAGCCTTTATCCCACTACGTGGGGTCGGCTACATGAATCCATTTTCTCCATTGTGTCCTATTAAAAGTCAAATTCTCGTTTAAATCTAATAAAGAAAGGTCATTCCTAATATTTTCTAACCAAGTCTTTTTAGGTCTACCCCTACCTTTCTTAACATAAGTCAAATCTAATACCTCTACTCTCCTAACCGGGTCATCGCAAGGCCGCCGTTTTATGTGACCAAACCATCTAAGGCGACTTTCTCTAATCTTATCTTCTACTGGAGCTACTCCAACCTTTTCACGTATATGCTCATTTCGTATCCTATCTCGAAGACTACCTCTTCAGTCTCTGAAGACCTATGTCCACTCTCTGGACATAGAGAAATTTATAGTGGTTCGGTCCAACAAGACCAATGTCCACTCTCTGAAGACTACCTCTTCAGGTATTGCACTATTCCAAAGTAATTCTCCTTTTGCTCCCACAGCAAGTCAGAGAAGCCCTTACACTTAACATTTCTTCTACCAATTCTCGGTGCGGCGAAGAACCGTAGTCCTTTCACACTCTCTTGGTCTCAGCAGAGAACCGTAGTCCTTTCACACTCTCTTGGTCTCAACAGAGAACCGTCTTCCTTTCACATCCTTCGAAAAATTTCCTTCAAGAAACTTCAAGAGAGAAGGGAAAACCTTTTAAGAACAAGCAAGAGATACTCACCATTGTGCAACCTTGCAAATCCCCTCACAATTCCCTCTTTAGAAATCTCTCACTCTCCAATTATAAAAACTCTCCCAAACACTCTCCAAGTGCACCCTCAAAAGAAGTTTGCAATAAAAAAATCGTAGGTGTTCTTAGACGATAAGTTTTAAGAACTCTTATACATGAATGACACAAAAAATCGTCCAGAAAATTGAAAATTTCAATTTGACCATCATGGATCGTATAGTATGATCGCACGTTGTACGTAAGATCAGTTCAAAAATTGCTCGGACGATCCTGTACGAATCGATTTCAAACATTGGTTGGCGTATGTATGAACCGACATCATACAATACGATCAGTTCAAAATTGAACCGATTCGTCCGGTACGATTCTATGCAAACCGATTTCGTACTCTGGATAACGTACTGTACGAACCTTATAACATACAGTACGATCTGTTTAACCAAAATCATGTTTCATTTGATAAGACAATGGACAAGTCCATTTCGTACTCTGGACGTCGTCTGTACGAACCTAAGATCGTACAGTACGAATGTGGGCTCCAAAAATTCGGCCACGGCCTCCCCGCCGCGCGATTTCTTTTTATTCAGCAAGGGGGAGTATTAACGGATAAGTTCCGAGGTAAATTTGGGAAGGCAGATGGGTTTGTAGATAAGACACTACCCAGAGATTTTGCCCTCATTTTGTGAGGACTTTATGATCTGAGTTCTGGTTTCCTATAGGCGCAAGCCCCTATAGTTAATTACCCCTCCCGATCACGAGAGAGAACTTTCGATTAAGGCTAGTCGTCAATCAGATACGTATATATGAGTATTGCACATTTGAATACACATTTGATTTCAGAGCTTATACACGCCTTCTGTCCGCTAATATGAGTGTTGCGGATCCGGTGACGTTGGATTGTAGATTGTAGACGACTTCTGTCTGCTTGTATGAGTATTGCAGATCCGGTGGTGTTGGATTCTTGGTGTTACGAGGCGTCTTCTCATCTTTTGATATTTTCTCCCCTTTTCTCATTCACCGAGGAAGGATTTTCTGGATTTTGGAGTCAAAGACTGCTGATTTGAAAAGAACTCCTTTTAGGCTCTTCGGTGTAGTGGACATGTTATTTCCGGTGTTTGTGAGCACCCGAACTGTTCTCTTCTTAATTATAGAACCGAAAAGAGACTTTGGAACACCAGGAAGTTTGGTTCAAATTTGTTCAAACATTTCTTTTCTGATTTTGCAAGGGAGTGTACTTTTCGTACATCGAGCTACTTTTGTACCCGGTGTACTTGTAGATTTTAACCATCACTGTCATAGGTGATATCCATACTTGTGTCCACAGTGGTTCGCTATGCTTACGAGGTTCTCACTGTTGTTATCCACAAGTGGTTTGTAGTCATTTGCAGGGGACTGCTGTATCAATAATGACCTCCTAGAAGTATTCGTAGGAGAGCCACTATCCTTTAGTTACGACCACCTTTCACCAATCTCAGGTGGTTTTGCTAATGGTACTTGTTTATAGGGGACGGTCCTCTTTCATACACCGGGCTGCTCTTGTACTCGACATACTTGAAGATCTTGATCACCACTGTCGTAGGTGATATTCGTACTTGTGTCCACAATAATTCATTGTACTTACAATACACTGTTGTTATCCACAAGTATCCATTTGCGGGGGACCGCTGCATCTACTACGACCTCCTTAAAATATTTGTAGAAGACCCATTGTTTTCGCACCTTATCCACCTTTTCACCAATTTCGGGTGGTTAGACGATTGCATCTGCTGTAGGGGCAGATCTTTGGTTGTTAGATATAAGTAGGAGTCGTACACCTTACAACTGTTCGTTTATATAGTGCATTGACTTGGTGGGGATTGTTGTATCTACTACGAGCTCCTGAAACTGCTCGTAGGAGATCCATTGTTGCCTACATCATGCCCACCTGTCACCAATCTCAGGTAGTTTGATGATTGCACTTGTTTGTAGGGGGGCAGATCTTCCATTATTGGTCTCCCGTATTGCCTTCTCAATCAACAAACATTAATAGGGATTGTCGTAGGAGATTCCAACAATACATGTAGGGGGGACGCCCATGCATTTTATTCTTGCAGGTACGACGCACTTGATGTCGTAGAGACTGTCGTAAGAGTCCACTACATACTTTATTTGCATGCATTGAGGTCTTGTAGTTTGAGTTTCCTTGTGTGTGACCAAAGTTTTGTACTCTATATGTATCTGAGTCCAAGTTTAGTTTCATTCAGACTTGAGTTCAAACTCAGTGTAAGTCTTTTACATTCATTCAAGTCTTCTACGTCATGTTAAGTTCATCCGGATTTGAATCTAATGCTCGCAAATGCGAATTTCACTTGGTGTCGTACAGTTCAAGCTCAAATGCATAAGTTCTTGTTGTCCACATCTTGTTCCAATTTGAGTTCAGAGTACAAGTTCAAGTGATTGTCCAGGGTCTTCTGGAGTTCTTTTG
This sequence comes from Dendrobium catenatum, assembly GCF_001605985.2. Classification (NCBI taxonomy): domain Eukaryota; kingdom Viridiplantae; phylum Streptophyta; class Magnoliopsida; order Asparagales; family Orchidaceae; genus Dendrobium; species Dendrobium catenatum. The sequence goes on along the minus strand of NW_021319952.1, from coordinate 486,229 downwards.
AGTTCGATTGCGTATTCAATTTCATCTGGACTTGAGGCAGATGCTTACAAGTTCAAGTTCATATTTATATTGATTTGAGTTGGGCTTCAGCTTGATTTTATTTCCTTTGGATTTGACCCTTAAAAAAATCATTTAGAATTTGTTCAGGTTTAGGTCCACAAGTCCACTGTTCATCGTACAGGTCCTCTGCTCATTTAGTTCAATTTCTGCGCATTTCTGTTCAAGTACAGGTCTTCTGCATTGTTGCCCAAGAAGGTCTTCAAATTGTTCAAGTCTTTGTACATTTCAGTGAAAATTTCGGCAGCACCCCAACATATCCCCCATTTGGGGAAAAATAGGGGAGATGGGCCTTCACACCACGCTACTAGAGCGTGTATGGTAGGTGTCCTAAGACACCGCGGCCGTAGTAATTTTCATCCCACCACGCTACAAGAACGTGTATGGGGCCTTCAGCAGCACCCGTACCAGAACAGCAGTGACTCCCCATCACGCTACAAGAGCGTGTATAGAGCTTACCCACCTCGTCGTATGCGTCGCACCGGGCTCCCTCCTACCATGCTACAAGAGCGGGTATAGGTTGTTCCCCGGTCCGCTGCAAACATCGAGAATGGGATTTTGGAACATCATACCTTTGCGTAGCGGTGTCGGCGGTGTCGGTGTCGAGGTCGAGGACCATTCCCACCACGCTACAAGAGCGTGTAAAGGGCTTACTCGCCTCGTCGTATGCTTCGCACCAGGCTCCCTCCTATCGTGCTACAAGAGCGTGTATAGGTGGTTCTCTGGTCCGCTGCAAACGTCGAGAACGGGGTTTAAGTTAGAATTTTATACCTTTGGGCCCGGCGGCGATTGTTGGCTCGAGGACTGAGGCAAGAGGAAGCAAGGGATTTCCCTTTTCTTTCTTCTTTTTTTTTTTATACATAATTAATTAGAAATAAATAATTAATTATAATTAAATTTAATTATAAATAATTATTTCTAATATTACTAATTATAATTAAAAATATTAAATTTATAATTAATTTGATTATTTATATTTAATTATTAATAATCAATAATTAATTAAAAATAAAAATAATCATTTATAATTAAAATTAATTAATTATAAGTTATTATGATTATTATTAATTAATTATAATTAAAAATAATTAGCAAATAATTAATTATTTATAATTAAATATAATTAATTAAAAATAATTAAAATTAGCATGATTAATTATAATTAAATCAAATTAATTATAACTAATATTATTTTTAATTAATTAGATATAAAATAACAATAATTTAAAATCCCTATAATCCCTAAAATCTTCTCGGTCGACGGATTTAGGGGATTTGGCCGTGGAAGCTTGGGCAAGGGAAAAAGTTACCTTCATTGTTGGCGAGCTACTGCTCTCGACTCCGATCAAAATGTCGTAACTTTCGATTCAACAGGAAGGGAATGCCGTCGAATGAGGGAAGTCGGTCGGAGGAGCGTGCGGCAAAGGAGAAAGTTACCTTCACTGTCGGCGAGCTCCCGAGTTGCTTCCGATCAAAATGTAGTAACTTCCGATCCGACAGGCAGAGCAAGCCGTCGAAGGTGCGAAGTCGACCGGCCACGAGAGAGCAGAGGGAGCAATCGAAGGGGAGGGAGATCACTTCACAGCCGGCGAGTACCCGCTGTTGCTTCTGATACCGATGTCGTAACTTCCGACCGAACAGGAAGGAAAGTCTTCGTAGGAGCAAAGTCGAACATCCACGAAGGAGCCGAAGAAGCGACGCCAAAGGGAGAAAGCTCCTTCGCAGCCGGCAGAGCTCTCGTTGTTGCTTCCGATCAAATGTGTCGTAACCTCCAATCGGACAAGGAGGAGCGGGGTCGGACAGCTGCGAGAGAAGCGCGCGAAGGGAGATCGAGAGCGAGAGAGGGAGGGAGAGAGCTCGGAGGGACAGAGAGAGAGAGAGACAGAGATCGAGAGAGCGAATCTCTCGTTTCTTCGATACTTAACGCGACAGAGGTGATCGTGGGATTAATGTCGAAGACGTGCGAACGACGTGCGGCCGATTTCCTGGACATGCGGCTCTCAGGTACGAAATATTTTTTCTTTTTTTTTTGTATTAGATACGGGTCAACAACGAACAGTTCAAAAAAAATTTACCTGTTCATATGGATGAACTGGAACGCACCCATTTCATACCATGGACATCGTCTATACGAACCTATGATCGTAAAGTACAATCAGGTCTGAAAATTTTTTATTTCGTTTGGGAGGAACTGGTACGCAGCCATTTCATACTATGGACATCGTCTGTACAAATGTAACTTCGTACAGTACAAATATGACTTAGAAAATTTTCCATACAAGATTCAATTAACTTTGTTCTGGAGGAGCACTCAGGACAAATTGTCATGTACGATCCATGATCGTACAGTACTATTAGTTTTAAAAACTACAAGTTTTTACACTGCCCAAGTGTGTTTGTGTGCATGGTTACCAATTTATAATCATCTCTCTCAGACTCAAGAAAAATATAAAAAGTACAGACTTCAATTACAATAAACCTTAATCTAATCTTTCTTAAAGTCTTTAGTAGTCTGGAGTATAATTTTCCAAAAATGTTAGTACAAACAAACAACAAAAATAATATTTCCAATATATGTTATGAGAAACAGTAATCAATACAATAAGATTTTGGAATTATCAAAAATACACATGATAAAAAAACATAGTTATGAAAACTAAGTTACAATAAATCTCTCCCTTTTTTATGATGATTAAATAATTATTTTTTGAGTTAATAATTAAAATAAATTTTCTCCTTAGCTCCCCCTAAATAAATGACCAATTTAAAAACATAGGGTTCCCATAAATATCAAAAAACACAGCTAAAAAAATTAAAAACAACTCAAACAAAAACACGAACACGGAACAAAAACATACACATATTCAACACATTCAAAACATACATCTAACAAACAATCAAACACATTAAATAATATTATGACTCCCCCTTTTAACAACAACAAAAAGGGAAGAAAAACTTAAAATGAAATTTTTCTAAAAATAAATCAAAATAGTTGAGGAATAAGAAGATTTTAAACTAATTCCACATACAACATTAACTTCATAATGTTTAAAAAAAAATCAAAGTTTAAATAAAAAAACAACTAAATAAGAAAAGTCAATCACGTTCATCATTTATTCTAGACAAATTAAATAAAAATGATTATTACAAAAATGACAAAATAAAGATTAAATAATTTCTAATTCAATAGTGAAGATGATTGTAGATTAAATGAATTTGGATTAAAGATATAAAGATTAAAGGAAAGAACAAAACTACTTTTTTCTAGTAATTAATTGACAATATTGCACATCTTTTCAAATGCTAGTGACACACTTTGTGTATCTTTTCTATTTGGGCTAAATTTGTGTCTCATTTCACATTGAGAATCATTGTGCATCTTTTCTATTTTTGTACCCTTTGTGCATTCTTCTTTTTTTTCGGTTTTTCCAATATCAATAATCTTAATTCAAATTCCATTGATAACAAAAATAAATACATTAAAAAATAAAATAAAATAGATAAAACATTTATTTTGCAATAATTATATCAAAGTAATATTTTCTGTATGAACATGAAATTGATCTTTAATTTAAATTTTGAAAGATTAAATTTTGTAAGAAAATTAAATTATAGAACAAAATAATTCAAAATTTCATCCAAAAAATAATCACAAATGATTTTTCAAAAGAGAAAATTGGCATTTTAAGAAATGAAATTCAATGCAAATCAACACAACATTTCATCATTTCATAGATCATTCAAAATACATACACACATTTTTCCATTTAACATTATGACACATAACATAATCCTGGAAATGCAAAAATAACACATCAATCACCAACCAGAAAATCACTGAAATCACAATAAATACCTCTCAACAACAAACATAAATACTCATAATTTCTACTCGTTGCTTGAGAACATAGGAGGTAATCCTAGTGTGGTCGTAATTTACTTTCAAGTTAGCCAGAAAGGTTTGGAATGTCTCTTTATGGTAGGCATAGATGAGAGTTAGGATAAACGACAACTGGGTTGAGGCGAAAAGGGGTATGATAGAGAAATAGTTCTCTCTCTGAATGAGGAGTCGGGAAGGGGTAATTTTTGCAGCAGAATACCTAAAGAAAGCATCATCATTCTCTTTCAACAAAAAATTCTTATCCCTACCAGATCTAGAGGAATATCACTTAGAGAGGTGAGGCTATTTGCTACTACTTGCCATTCTTAAGATGTGGGCTCTAGAATGTTTGGAACGGATGAGAAATTAATGAAAAATGCATCCAAAGACCCTTCTATTTTTTTAAAAAAAATGACCTATCGTACAGTACGAAATTTAGATCGTACGTACAATTTAAAATCGTACAGGACAAAAATAATTTTGTACATACGAGCGGATACGCCCAAAAATGAAACAGCTTTTCATAAAACGTCATTTTCGAGGCGTCCTTTCGTACACACTTTTTGACCATATGATCGTACAGACGAACATGTGTTCTTCCGGGATGATAAGAATAATAAAGATCGTTTAATGAAGATTAGGTTCGTCCCCTACAGAAACTGACAACAGGATCGTACAGATGAAATGCGATTTCGTACGTACGATCTGTAATTAATAGCTGACATTAACTGGAAAATCATCCCCACTCGTACAGTATGATGACATTATCGTACAATATGAAATTTTTTGAAAAACTAAGTTTCGTACGCTCAACTCAGAAACCTATCATGTACAAGCTACAAAATTCATACAGTACGAAAAGAACTTAGAAAACAAGACATGATAATCAAAAAATCTTCTCAAAATCAATCACCTTAAATCTAATGACATGCTTCCAGTAAAAAAAACCCAAAACACAAAACTAAACACACAAAAACAAACAAAATAAACAACAAGTGAAAATAAATAAACACATAATTACACAACAAATCAATTTTGCAGAATTTTAATTTAAGCATTAAGATCAATCACACCTAATCAGGCCCTTAGGGTTTAGTGGAGGGAAATTAATAAGATCCCTTAGTTAACAACGAGATAAGCCACTATGAAAAGATCCCTCACTCAACTTTTTAAATTACAAGGTTTAGCGGAGGGAAATTAACATGATCTACAAGAATTAAATAAGACCAAAATTGAAGAATAAACTAGGAAGATATAAAAGTGGGAGGAGAACTTTACCCAAAGGAACAAGAGATACGAAGCTCTAGTGGTTGTTTGAGGGCTTGAGAGGAAGTAAACAGCAAGTGGTGGCTTCTTGGAAGGCTAGCCAACAACAAATTCAAGCTTGAACCCTTGGACAGCAAGCAGGAAATCTGGGATAGCAATTCCTAAAAAATTTGGACAGCAACGATGGCTTCTTAAGGGGCTAGACATCAACAAATTCCTGCTGAAGTCCTTGGACAGCAATATGATAGACTCTATATGGATGGACAACAAGCTAGCTTGCTTTGGACATCAAGGTAACAAGCTATTTTGCTCCGGAAAGTCTCTGGACAGGAAACTAGGTTATCCCTGAAATCTGGACAATAATACTATGTGATAAAATTCTTGATGGGTGGCGTGATGGAGAGTCCAAATTGGAGAGAGAGGGATCGGCCGCAAGCTTGGCTAGGAAGGAAATTAATTTGGAGACTGAAGTCCTTTGCAAACTTGGCATTCTAATTTTGGAAGTACGATTTAATTCAAATCCCTAAATCAATTCAAATTTTAATTAATCAAAATCTGAATAAAAATCTGAATAAATTAGCTTTTCTTCTTTTAGAAAAGTACTTTAATTCAAAATGGTTTAAGATTTGAATTTCTAAACTTTCCTAAATTAAGATAATTCAATAAGAAAGTTATGGAGGGGGAATTTGAAATTTGGAGAGGGGGAGGGGCCGGCTATGTGAGGGGATTAATTGGAATTTGATTGGGTAGCATTAGTGGATAGAATTCATTAAGAGAGAGAGGAGAGGGGGGCCGACCAAAGAGGGAAGGAGAAAGGGTGTCTAAGTTCAATGAATGTGGAGAATTGAGTTAAATCTGAATTGATTTTAGATTTGAATCGATTGGATTGATTTTCTAAGATGGAGTAAGTTATTTCGGGAAAGAATTTGAAATTTGAATTCAAAATCCTCTTAAATAAATACCATTATTTTAGAAAAGTACTAAAATTAGGATGTGGGGGAAAGGCATGGCTTGGTGGCCGGTGGCTTCGGGTGGGGAAAGTGGTGGTTGGCCGAAAGTAGGAGAAGAATGATGATATTGGGGTGGCGGCTTAGAAGGAAGTTGGTGGGGAGGCCGGCGGCTTAGAAGGAAGTTGGTGGGGAGGCCGGCGGCCTAAGGGAGAATGAGGAAGGGTTGGTCTATGCCGGCGGCTCTTGGGGAGGATTGACAGACGGTGGAGGGGAAAGGAAGGAAAGGAAGAAAGAAAGAAAGATAACCACGAGCCCGGACGCTTCCTGCAGTTGGTGGGTATTCTGTTGCCCTGCACCAAGGGACTTTACCAAAGCCCTCTCATAGAGCTCTCAAGCTCTCTTTAAACACATGGATGCAGGAATTATCATAATAATCATTCATTACCTTCAAAAGAATAACAAGGGGCTTATAAATAGCCTTATACAATGAAAAGAAATATAAGACGAACTTGCCCCTAGGGCATACATACGACTACGCCCTCAAGTGAGGATAGAAATGGAAAAGGTGCATAAATAAATCAAATACATAAAATGACTCAAAAATGGATCAGCGCGATCGTGGCCATAGATCGTCGACGCCGCGTTTGGGAAAGTTTCCAAGGCATGATGTCCTCATCATTCTCCAAGGGTGGGAAAAAGCTCGACTCCATTGAGTACGCGTCCTGGGTGCTTTCATAGAACTCTAGTGCATCTGGGTCAATTTGCTGAAGCTCCTCGTGCTCGAGCCACGTATCCTCTGACTCTGGTTTACCTCTCCACCTTATCAGATATTTTTTTTGTCCGCCCTCTTATGTGGAAATAATGTCATCACTTAGAATTGTGTCAACCTTCTCCATTATAGGTAATTTGGAAATAATTGGGAGTGGAGGTAGGCTTGGATTCTCAAAGGGTGGGGTTACACAAGGCTTAATTTGAAAGGGATTTGGTGGGTTTGGACCCTCAAAAGCTACTAAATCTTCTATGTTAAAAGAGATATTAATGTTGAATTCAATAGGCAAATCCACCACGTACGCATTGTTATTGATTTTATGGACTATTTTAAATGGATCCGCACTTTCAGCTTGCAACTTTTTAACTGTTCCTTATGGGAACCATTCCGGATAAATCCGCACCATCACTGAACCACCAACCTCAAAAGTTTTAAATCTTAGTTCAAAATCATCATGTTGTTTAAAATTAATATTGCTCTGTTTAATTTTATGTGCAATTTCCTTATACAGATCATGAAATTAAGATGTAGATTCAGAAATCCTATACTTAGAATACATAGGTATGAAATCTACCTAGGTTTGTACCTATAAACAATTTTTACATGACTTAATCTAGTGAAACAGTTCACAGAGTTATTGTAGGCGAATTCGGCTATGGGGAGTTTGGGTATTGAGGCTCCATGGACAAGATCTATAGCATGTTGGATGTCTCTAAACGGAGGTAATTAATCAGGAAGATCATAAGGGAAGACATCAGCAAACTTACTATGTATCACTAAAAGAAACTATCCATACTCTTAATCCAATCCAGAAAGTGTTGAGATCGAGGGTACCATCAAAGGTTGGGGCATCGACCTTGATGTTTTTCATCACTGGAATATCTAGGTCAAGGTTATGATCATGTCTATAGTGGGGAGCTCGATAAGGGGCACAACGTGGTCCCTCATCTAGAAAATTATCGTCCCCATATATGGAAGGAGGTCTAGATGGAGTGTAAGGAATATGGTGGTTCCTACCTCGATCTAGGGTATAAAATTGATCAGTTATAGTTCTACGGAGTTCAATTATCGCAGCTTGGTTTTCCTTGAGTTGTTGGCTAATAGTGTTTATTTGACCTACCAACAGATCTAGAGTCCGGTGAAGTTGTTCAGTGTCCATCCTAATATCTAAGACGACTCAGAACTATGCAGAAGTGAAAGAAAGTAATATGCAAACAAACAAATAACAAATGTGCAGTATGCGATTTAGATACTAAACATATCAGAAAAGTTTTCCAAATAGGCAACTAAATGTGTAAACATGCTCTAATACCAGATGATGTTTAACTATGAATGCTTAGGCAATGTTTCGATAGGAATTTTGCACGCTTAAATTGTTAGAAACAATATTAATTAAACTTGTAGAGATATAAACGATTAAATAAAACAAGAGCGGGGTGAATTTAGTTTAGGCCAAGTTACACACATAAAAGTTAACACCATTTAAATAGCCATTAGATCAAACATAGCATAGATAGAAGAGCTTCAACAAAATCCCTTCGTTAACAACGAGATAAGTCACTATGAAAAAATCCCTCACTCAACTTTCTAAAATACTAGGCCTTAGCGGAAGGAAATTAACAAGATCTTCATGAATCAAATAAGACCACAATTGAGGAATAAACTAGGAAGATATAAGAGTGGGTGGAGAAGTTTACCCAAAGGAACAGGAGATACAAAGCTCCGGTGGAGGTTTGAGGGCTTGAGAGGAGGTAGACAGCAAGTCTAGCCAACAACAAATTCAGACTTGATGTCACACCCCAGTTGACTCACCCTCTAACACCAACTAGAGTATAACAGAGAAGGACTTCAACATATAAGAAGCATGTAATATGCCTTACTGAACATCAAACCTAATTAAAACAAATACAGAGCTCTACTAAAACTTTTGAAATTTACTTACATATAAAAAGGTTTATACAGAAATCCTTAAGATCTCCTCTAAGGTCTCTTTATACACCAAAACATATTTACACCAAAAACGAACGATCACTTCTTTCTCGCCTAGTGCCCTACGGGCTCCTTTCCCTTACCTGCAGTATAACCACAGCTAATGAGCTAGGGCTCAATGAAATACACCAGCAATGTAAAGGAAATAATAATAACATATTAACCATTAAGAAATACATAACATTAGTGATTAAATAATAACATGGTTATAGCACCTTCCACATGGGGCACAAGAAAACATAGTAGTACTTTTCATCTTACTAATTGTTCAACACCATTTTTTTAACAAGTCAAATGATGGCTATAAGCTTTTGCACCTCTTTCAGCTTTTCAATTCAAGGTTGGGTCTAGCTTCCCAACTTTAAGAATTGAACTTGCTCTCTCAATTCAGGGTTGAGTCTAAATTCCCAACTTCTAGAATTGAAAGTATAGGCTTACCTCTTCAGGTCTTTCGCCTTTTTACTAGTGCAGGCTTATCCCCCAACATATGACTTAAAAGCAGTTATACTCTCCTTCATTTCAAGAACATTTCCATAATCATATCCAAAGATTATATAAATTGGAATCAAGTACATGTGTAATTCACATATGAAGCAATTGAACTATTAAAAAAAACATGCTATAATGGAAAAGGAAATCTTAAAAATGATAAAATATCACATTGAAATTTTATAAAATTGTTACTATTTCTTATGCATCGTTGGGTATCTCACCTTGCTAGGAATTGATTTTCCTAGAGTCGGATTCCTTTTCCTCTTGTACACCACCTCTACCAAAATTCTCCTCATTCACCCCACTCCCTCCTTAGCTCCCTCTCTTAACTGAAACTGAATTCAAGCACAACCAATTGAATTCATCTTCTTACTATTTTTAGAGGCTGTTTTCAGTAACTGCTCCTAGCTTTTCCCTTTTCTTACTGATTTCAGCAAATTCTAGCTGATTTCAGCAATTCTACTGCAACAACACCTGATTTCAACACCCCACTTTAGCTTCCCGAATTAAGAAATGCAAATGCACTGTTTGTAGCTGTCATTTCCAGCAAATAGCAGTATCACAGCTGTTATTTGCAGCAAAGAACAGCATAAATTATATTCTTTTCCTCTCCTAAAATTTCCATTCTTCTTACCATACTGATTTCCTACCCTTTTCCCCAACAAGCAGCAGCCCACCTTACTGATTTCCTATCTTTTCCCCAACAAGCAGCAGCCCACATGCCTTTCCAATGTCTCCTAGCAAGTGATGTGCTCGCAGGAAGTTGCTTCATACTCCAGAGAATTTTCGTTGCTGGAAGGAGGGAAGAAATGGGATAATCGGGCTGCTTTAGACCGTAGTGCTTTATCTATATATATTATAATATTATTAATACCTCCAATAGCATATTCTCCTAATGCCAGACGTAGGATTAAGTCACAGCCGCTGCATGCATTGAAAGGGAACTAAGTGGAATGTTATAGTGGCTATAGTGGAAAACTGTACAGTAATTACTAGCATAATTACTGTCTATTAAGCAATTTATAGTGAATTACTTAGCAGTAAATAATATCTGAATAGTAAATAAAACTAATATTTCGATATACTTCTATATATATCAATATACTCGAAATTAACAGTAGAATTTAATGAAACAAGTTATCCTCTAGAGGAAGTTAACACTTACAATATTTTAAACATCTTGAGGGTATTACACTTGAACCCTTGGATAGCAAGCAGGAAATCTGGGACAGCAATTCCTGAAAATTTTGGAAGCAAAGGTGGCTTCTTGGGGGGCTGGACAACAACGAATTCATGCTGGAGTCCTTGGAATGCAATAGGACAGACTCTGGATGGCTGGACAGCAAGCTAGCTTGCTTTGGACATCAGGGCAACAAGTTATTTTGTTCTGGAAAGTTTCTGGACAGGAAATTGGGCTGTCCCTGAAATCTGGACAGCAATCCTAGGTGATAAAAGTCTTGATGGGTGGTGTGATGGAGAGTCCAAATTTGAGAGAGAGGGGCCGACGGCAAGCTTGGCTAGGAAGGAAATTAATTTGGAGACTGAAGTCCTTTCCAAACTTGGCATTCTAATTTGGGAAGGAGGATTTAATTCAAATCCCTAAATGAATTTAGATTTTAATCAATCAAAATCTGAATAAAAATCTTCCTAAATAAGGCTTTCTTATTTTAGGAAAGTACTTTAATTCAAATTGGTTTAAGATTTGAATTTCGTAAACTTTCCTAAATTAAGATAATTCAAATAAGGAAGTTATGGAGGGGAATTTGAAATTTGGAGAGGGAGGGGGGGGGGGGGGGGGGGGGGGGGGGGGGGGGGCAGCCTATGTGAGGGGATTAATTGGGATTTGATTGGGTAGCATTAGTAGATAGAATTCATTAAGAGAGAGGAGAGGGGGGCGGCCAAAGGGGGGAGGAGAGAGTGTGCCTATGTTCAATGAATGTGAGGAATTGAATTAAATCTGAATTGATTTAAGATTTGAATAGATTGGATTGGTTTCCTAAGATGGAGTAAGTTATTTAGGGAAAGAATTTGAAATTCAAAATCCTCCTAAATAAATACCATTATTTTAGGAAGGTACTAAAACTAGGATGTGGGAAGGGCAAGGCTTGGTGGCTTAGATGATGATGTGGAGGTGGCGGCTTAGAGGGAATTTGGTGAGGAGGCCAACGGCCTAAGGGAGGAGGAAGGGTTGGGCTACGCTGGCTGCTCTTAAGGAGGATTGACCGGCGGTGGAGGGAAAAGGAAGGGAAGGAAGAAAGAAAGAAAGATAACCACAAACCTGGACGCTTCCTGCGTCTCGTGGGTGATCTGTTGCCCTCCATCAAGGGACTTTACCAAGCTTTCTCTTAGAACCCTCAAGATCTCTCCAAACACGTGGATGCAAAAATTATCATAATAATCATTCATTATCTACAAAAGAATAACAAGTGGCTTATAAATAGCCTTATACAATGAAAGGAAAATAAAAAACAAACTTGCCTCTAGGGCATACATACGACTAGGCCCTCAAGTGAGGATAGAAATGGAAAAAGTGCATAAATAAATCAAATACAGAAAATGACTCAAAAATAGATCGGCGCGATCGTTGTCGTATATCGTCGACCTCGCCTCTGGTAAACTTTCCAAGGCTTAATGTCCTCATCACATAATTTTCAAGTGATTCATATTACAGACAACAAAGCTGCTAAACTTTAAAAAATACAAAGGTACTAATCATCAAACAAATATTTTATTCATCACATAAATATTTACAATCAAAATAATGATTTGCAAGCAGTGCATGGCACAGACAATACAAAGCAAAATAGAAAAAGTCAAGACTATCAAAATCTTGCCAGACATACCTATACAAACATCAATTTTACAACCTACAACCTTTCTTTACCCTACCCTTGCCCCTTATCCTAACCTTAAATAGATAGAGAAAGAAGGCATGAGCAATCATAGCTCAGCAGTCACATCCAACCTATCAAAAGCTTTAATAATAATAATAATTTATATAAATGAAATAAAAAGGGTAAAATACATTCTTCCATATAAAAGATCAATCAGGTAGCTCGGAATAAAGAAATATCTATGGAATAGCAAACAAAAACTCTAATACACCAATCAATAATAGCAAAACAATACAACAACAACATAAGGCCTTTGTCCCACTATGTGGGGTCAGCTACATGAATATTTCCCATAGGCCTTTATACATTTCCAATAGATATCAGAATTCAGAATCCAGACCCTTATAACTTGTTGTACTAGCATATCAAATAACATGCCATTATAACTCTCAATGCATAACATCACAAATATTTATAATTCTCAAGCCCTTGTATTTCACAACAGACAATACATCAAAATATTCGCTGATCATAAGAATTTCTCTAGAGTTTACATATTTCAAACATATAAGCATAAAAATAAATGCATTTTCAGATATAAAATACCAATATCAAAATTATAATAGAGCTACACAGAATATTCTATTGGAAGCAAAGAAAAAGAGAATTTGGGGAAAACTTGTACACAAAAGTTAACATTTTCAAAAATTTGCCAAATTATCCCACATTGGTCGTATCTATATGTCAAAGCTTTTTTATACTATGGCACTATTTATAGTGTCATAATATTTTTTCTTAAAACATTAAAATGATTTATTTTCATAATTATCAAATGAAAACTCATAAATAAAATATCATAATGTGCAAAATATTAACTATAACATATTAAATGTTACACGATGAAAATTTATCAAGCGATCGAATATACCCACATTTTCATCAAAATTTTAATTAAAATGTCAGAAAATCTTAAGAACTCCAAATTACTAAAAACTAAGATAGGCAAAACGTAACTTACATCGACCTCGACAGCTTCCCGAACTACCCCGATTAACAAAAATGACCGGAAGCCATCTGAAATCAACTTTCAATCATTAAAATCTCTCTTTCACTCTCTAGCAAGCCTAAGCGGAGGAAATGAAAATGACATTTCGTAATTGAGTGGAAATTGATATTTATTTAAATATTTTGCCCAATGCCCCAGTGCTCCATTCACAAACTCAACCAAACAGAGAGCACAACCTTGCCACACTGCCGAACAGTATCGCAATGCCCCAAGCAAGATCTATTGTCACAGCACAGACCCACCCAACACCACTACACTCTCCAGAAATCCCATTTTCCGACATAATACAGAGAGTTCAAGGCCGCCATCCTTATAAAAAATCTCATTTTCCAACATAGTACAGAAAGTTCAAGGCCGCCATGTCCCCACCCTTAGAGATACGACACTCCCAAGTGAAATTTTTAGAATTCAAATTTCATGCAGAGATTCTTGGAACATACTAAAAATCAGAATTTATGCATTCACCCACATACAAAAACATTCACAGACGTGCAGAATAAAAGTACCAAAAATTCAAACACAACTTATTAGATCCGATTTATAGAAATTCAGAATATTGTAGCAAAAGGTGCTACATCAAACCTAATAATCCACCCACCACATTAACAAAAGAGCGAGAGGTATGAACAAAAGGCAGAACAACCACAAAATACAGTGTGATAAAAGAAAAGGTTGTAAAAGTGGATTAAAGAGGACCACAAAAACCTAGGAGCCAAAGGTGAAAGACTCATGAAAAGATCATATCGACGAGAAAAGTGGGTGATGAAGATGGAATAGAGGTAAAACCCTGAGACCTCAAAGGAAGGAGACAACTGAGCAAGAATAGGGAGCAAAAGCTAACGAAGTCTAAGACGAGGAGGCGCAATTAAGTGAGAGGAGACGAGCAAAAAAAAACTAGAATGTGAAAAAGAAACAGCTGAATGAAGAGGAGAGCAGAGGTCAAAGAAAGAAAATGTAAGGCAGATCGTTGCCCAAGAAGGATTTATAGCAGCCATAAAGAGGCCTCCAGATGGAGACAGAGGACAAGGAGGTGACCAACATGCTAGCGTAAGGGTCGAAGGACGTGCATCAATGCTCGGGTATAGGGATGCAAGAGTGATGAAATGGATATGCATGTACATGCAAAATGGGGATAAGCGCAAGAGAAAACGCACTCACATTTGATGAACACACATGGAATCACACGCCAAAGGCCACAACAATACATCGATGAAGCTTGGGTTTGCTCCAACCCCAATTTCCAAGAGGCCCCCAATCACCCACCATGGAGAATCTTTGGGGAGTGGGTGCATGATAGTTTTATAATAGTAGATTAGTCAACGAATCTATAAAAATAATACTCATTTCAAGCTATAAGAATTACACATTTTTCGAGACATACTAGCTTCATTTTTAAAGACAATACTGCCATTATTTGTTGTGTTTGCTTTAATGGATGACCTATGAACCAGTTAGTCTATCTTCCAACTATAATGATTGTTGTTATAGTTAGACCTATTTTGATAAGTATGTGGAGCATTATGCCCAAATTTCACATTGTGGCAACTACATACTAGGAGAATAATTCTTTTGAATAATGGGCAAGATAATAAATGGACCTGCAATTACTATGCCCGAATCTATGAATGAGAGGATGGTCCTTGCTTCTGAAGGCGGAAGAAATTTCAACTTTGTTTGCCTTATTTATTTTCTGTCCCCGTATTGATGCTTCATGCTTGATGGACTTAACTGATGATGAGATCCAATTTGGCATGAAGAGCTTGATAAATAAGTAGAGTTCCTTCTCCCTTTGTTCTGTGCTTTGAGCTTTGCTTTGTTCTTTGATAAATTTATTGAAGAAGCCCGTGGAATGTGGGAATTCATTGCTCATAAGAATTTCAAATAGAGTAAACGTTTTTTTACTCCAAACTTGAGGTTTCCATAAGCGAGTAAGTAAAACATCCTACTATGGTACAATCTGAATCTGTGCATGATCCTTCCCCTCCCATATTAAGAAGGCGCTATAATTCAAGTGAAACATGAGGATTTTCTCTAGTCTATCCATGAAAAATTAGATTGTTTGATATGGATACAGACTTCCAATCTGCTCACATTTATCAATTTAAATATCCTAACAGTTATGTTGTATAAGTTCATTCCAAATGAATTGTGGCTTATCTACTCATATAATACCTCTGAAAGCTTAAATCAGAAATTAGGCCAATTCCAATGAACACCCACTAATAACTCTGACAAGAAGATTTATGAGAGGAGATACTAGGTAAAACATGTGAATAATGGCCACATCTCTCACTACCAAAAAAACATTCTACAAAAAAGCAAAATCTTCAATTTTTTTGACATAAAAACCTCTAGAAGCAGGGATGGATCTACAGTGGGGGCATAGGCTCCCACTAACCCATAAAGCCCACGACAGTTTTCATGGGCCCCCATTGACCCCTACAATCCATAACAGTTTTAAAAATTATAAAGAAAATATTTTTTATTGTTAAATATATATATATATATATATATATAATGTATGTTATAAATTTATGAGTAGAATATAATAATTTATTAAAATAAATATTAATATACTTGAAAGATCAATATTATTTCACTATGTTCTATTAAATATAATGTTAAAAAAATCATACAAAAAAGATTGATAGTATTTTAAAATTCATCAATTTATGCCCCGATTAATAAAAAATTATGGCTCCGCCCTTATCTAGAAGTAGAAGATAATTTGGAAAGCACTGTTAAAGATGTAGTGTTTAACAACTACATAGGCAACAAGTACTGAGAATAAAAGTTACATACCACTAATGCATTGAATTCTGTTTCTTCGTCTATGGCACTGATGATGGAAGGGTCCTCCAATAGATCCTGCCCAAAGGAGAAAAGTACTTTATATGGATGTATTCAAGACAAAATAAAATTTGAAAGGCTTTAACATTAAGGCTTCGTTTGGGATAGCTTTCTTACCGCTTCTTAAAGCAACTTTCTAGTACAAAAATCACAAAAAGCTGCTTTAAAAAGTGGTAAGAAAGCCATGACAAACGAAGTCCAGGTCTCTTTTCAATAACTTAATGAATAATATTAAAGCATTCCTTTCCGATACACCAATTTCTATTTCAAAAATTATGGAAAAACTGCGGCATTCAACTTGCACAAGCATATAGAATGAGAAGTGGCTCTTGTTTCATCAATGACACGAGAAATTACAAATGTGCAGCAGGATGCTACAGGTGAAAAAAAATTCTAGATATGCATGGGGATATTCATCATGCAACATGTTACAAGTATGTAGTTTATTATGCAGTATGGTGCAAGTTCCAGGCTTCATCTTCAACAAAGATTTTTTTAAGGATTTGGTTCCTGCAGCAATAAGGCAGTCAAAATACCCCAGACTATTATTAAATGCAAAGACTGCAAATGGACTTTTCATGTACATATGTTTTACAATTTTATTCGAGAAAACCAATAAGATGAACCTATAAATTAGTAACAAAGAGATCGAGCATCACAACAAGACACCTAAATTTATATTATTTGGCCAAAACAAGACTAAATCCATGGGGCATGAACAGGGCTCTAATCCACTATAGAGAAGACCGATAAAATATACATATATAGGAACAAAAAAAACTTTTTCTCTTACCCCGGTAATCTCACTATATTATGCTGCTCCACTATTTGTAGGAGTTTCAAAAAGTGATTTCAAAGCTACATTTAGTTTAAATTTTACTTGAAATCATCAAACATGCTAAGCTTTCTAATAGAAATTTCAGCTCAATTTATTCCCAAAAAATATATGAATTGTTTTTATCTGAAAAACTAGATTTAAATTTCATGGTCCTACTAAAATTATTGAGATGAAAAAAAAAAATAAATAAAGCGTAACAAATCTTCATTATACTCAACAATGTGACAGAACATTCAAGAACTTTTATATATCTCCATCTAAACCAATGTCCTCGAGCCCTAAAGCCACAAAGAGGTGACACTATACAACATCAATTATCCTAAACAACGCATGAATTTAACACCTATGAGAGATCTCAGAAGCGCATATGCTCCACATTGAAATAGATCCACTGATATCAAAAAATACACCTTTCCCTACATTTTCATACCCACAAAATGGTTTTTTCTCACTCTAAATGTTGCAATCGTGTGTCCTGACATGGGCACAACGGAACAAGAGATTAGACCATTTGACCATCTTCAATAGTGTTTATGCATTCCATTCCATAGTTCCAAAACATAAGCTATAACTAAAACACTACCCTTCTTATTTTTCCTCATATCATGATGCTCTAGAAAAATGAAGATAAAATCAATGAAGCTCTCCACCCAAAGTTGCACCCAACAATATAAGTCCACTAACACCATTTGCTTGCATGACAACCAATACGCCATTAGCTAATCTTAAGTACTAAAGCATCTCTTTAGAATTTATGTCCTATATCACTAAGAGCATTGAAAGATACAAAATTTTTTTATGGCATAGAACATGCTTGACTCAAGTCAGTGACTTAATCACACCATCATGCATCCACAATTTCATTATACGAACAATTATCTTGAACCTCGTATTATTTCTCAAGTAAATGTATTCATTAGCATGAGACTTATGTGAAAAATAACTCCTTATGAGGACACAAATGTTACAAACAAGCTTAATTCAAAATAAATTTATTGCTATATCTATTTCTAACAATTACCAAAGACTCATCATATAAATATCATATCCTAATCCTGATGATTGTTTTTAGCATGTTGCTTCTTCCTCCTAAAGGCTTGATAATCTATCTTATTTTTCTCGTGTCATAGAAGTAACTCACATCGCTGTGCTGACTATAAGATTGATTTTACCATGATTAAAAATGCATGCTTACATACAAACATATATCCCCACATAGTGGGATAAAGACTTGTTGTTTTTGTTATTGTTCTGTGTGTGTGTGGGTGTGTGTGTATATATATATATATATATATATATATATATATATAATTATTAGGATGTAAGAAAATATTTTAAAAAACAATATTGTACAAGGGGGCACGAAAGCCCGATGTCCTTATGATACAAAATATTATGCCTAGGCGCAAAAAAAATATTAAAGGACTCAAAACGCATGCAAAATAGAACCAAAAAATTTAAAAATACAACCCCAAAATAAAATTTGAGGTAATAATACTTTAAAAAAAAAAGGCTTGGAACAACCTCATCATTGCATAGTAAACCATTACCAAAAGAACGAATTCATCCCAAATGAGCGAGTACGATAATGATGGTGATAGTAGTAGTGATGGTATAAGTGTGTTTGTGCTAAGGGGATACTCAAAAAGTCTATCCTTATACCGCCAAGTTTTCTTGTAGAATTAGTCACAAAAGAAAAGAGGAATAAGTGGTGGTAAAAGAAATGAGATTGCAATGTTGCCCTTAAAATGTGGTAAATGCAGGAAAACCAAAATAAGCTGAGTTGCAAACATGAAGTTGAGTTTGGAATGCAATCAACAAAGTGGAAAAATTGCCTCATTATGAACAATCGAAATATAAGGATTATTGCCAATATGCAACCAAAGGAGAACCCAAATACCAAGCATTAATGTTGCCAAAAGAAGAGCGCAAGGAGCCCTAAAAAGCCAAGAAAATTGGATCAACCAGCCATTACAGGAATAAAATAAACAAGCTCTTTTGATGACCATCAAGCAAAGAAATAGCGACCGCAACATGAAGGCACTATAGAAGAAAAGCATTCATCACTAGCCACCCTGAGTCAATGTCTGATAAGCACCAACGTGGCAAAGAAATAATCCTCAATAGACCTAGAAGAACCACACGCCACAACCATACAACAACCAACCCAAGAAAAGACAACAACCAATAGAATAGCATGATAGCCACCACAAACATAGGATGGCCTCAAGTAAGGAAAAGAAAAAACTCATCAAAGAACTAAGTCCTAGTCCCAAAATCATACCCACATGAGAAAAGCCACTCATAATCCTCAAAGAAATCAATAATAAGCCCAAAGAAATATTCAAATAAAATACCATATTAAAAAAAAAATACAACAATGAAAAATTAAAGAACATAGAGTATGAATACCATATAAAAACATAGAGAGAAGTCAAATAAGAATAAACTAGTCATAACAAATTCTTTAAATGATGCTATTAATATTATCCCTCTCCCTATCAGAAAGACTAAGAAAGAGTTCAAAATTGATGAAAATACTGTTTTACAAATGGAGGGCTACTTATTAAGAAGTCAATATTAGGTTAAAGAAGATCATATTAGTCATAAGCTAACCAAAATCCACAGTATTAGAGCATAGATGAAGTGAATAAATGAAGCCAACAAATGAATGAAAGGAGCAATTGCGAGGAAAAATAATACAAAATTTAATAAAACAAGGAGAAAGTTTAAAAAGTTAGAGAAATTTGAAAAATAGAACAGTTTGTCCCTCCATCCAATAAGAAATAATCCAAACAAGAGCACTCTAGGAGAAAGGAAACCAGTAGTTTAAGCTTGCCTAAAACCTATTGAAGTGAGTT
Organism: Dendrobium catenatum; assembly: GCF_001605985.2. Classification (NCBI taxonomy): domain Eukaryota; kingdom Viridiplantae; phylum Streptophyta; class Magnoliopsida; order Asparagales; family Orchidaceae; genus Dendrobium; species Dendrobium catenatum. Next base: position 466,374 of record NW_021319952.1, on the reverse strand, counting down.
CACTAAAACAAAGCTTAGCAACTTCGAAAATGTAATACCCAATCTTTCCTAAGGTAATGTGAAAATTTTATTTCGTTAAATTATACCTCAAAACATTTTCACAAAAAATCATCAAAAAACATGGCATATGTTCTAATAGTCAAATAGAGCAAATTGATATATAAAATTATATGCTAATTCACAAAGATGTAAAAATTATTGAATTAAATTCCGTTTGAATAAACTCCAAAAAATTTTTATAACACTGTCATGTCATGTCCCAAATTCTGGATAAGACAGGTAGAGGATTACGTTAGGTAGTCGACAGCAGTGTAAAACTTGTCGAATAATCATGACATGAATCTTTAAATATATTGTGTTAATGCTAGGGCGTTCCCTGTAAGCGACGCGCTATATGACCTAAATACAACAAGAAGTGTACAAGGGCAGTTGCACCGGTGTTTGGTTGCAGTGTTAAATAAGCAATGGTTCCCATATCATGGACGGATGTAGGCAAAGAAACTAGTCCATGAAACTAGAATTAGGATAGGATCTTGGAATGTGTTTCCTTACAGGCAAATTAATGAAATAAGTATATATTAAGTTAATAGGCATATAAATAGTTTATGCATTAAGAAAACTAAATGGGTTGGAGAGAAAGATAAGGCGATTAATAATTTCGGATTTAAACTTAGGTATTATGATATGAGTGGTACTAGAAATGGTGTATGTGTGATTATAGATCAGAGTTTGAAGGATAATGTTATAAAAATTAATAGAATTGAAAATAGAATTATAGCTTTGAATATTATTGTTGATGCTAAGTGTGGACCTCCGAAAGAGCACCGTGCAAACGGGTCAATTAGAAGGGACAGATTGAATCGTGCACAAAAGAGAGGTAAAGAGAGGTCAACACTAAGATTATTAATATTATAAGTGTTTATACTTCTCAAGTAAGTTTATATATGTATTCAAAATTAAAATTTTGAAATGACTTAAAAGACTTCATACAAAATATATCTATTGAAGAAAGAGTTTTTATTGGAGGATATTTGAATGGATATGTTGGTAGAAAGATGATTTTAAAAGCATACATGATGGCTATGGGTTTGGAACAACCAATGAAGGTGGTAAGACCATATTAGGTTTTTCTTTAGCGTATGATTTTGTAATTGATAATACATTTTTTAAGAAAAGATATGAGCATCTCATCACCTATAATAATGGATATAGTAAAACTCAGATTGATTATTTTCCTATAAAAAATAAATCGTTCAGATTGCAAAGATTGTAAAGTTATTCCAAGTGAAAATTTATATATCTAGTATTTTTATTACTTCTGGACTTTAAGATGAAGGGATAAAATATGAAAAATAAAGTAAAACGTTATTCTCAGACCAGATTGGGGCATTTAAACAACACAATTAAAATATTTTTGAAAGTATGATTCGAGATCTCAAAATTTTATTAGTACATGAGGAAGCTAATGTTATATGGGAAAAGTATATAGCTATATTAAGAATGTTATAAATGATATGTTTGGAGTATTAAAAGCAAAAGCTCTAAATAGTAAAAATAGTTTGTGATAAAATTAAAATGTGCAAGAAAATATTAAAAATAATAATTTATTATAAAAATTAAATTAGATGTAAAAACTCTGACAATTTAGGAAAAATATAAAGAGGTCCGCAAGGAGTCTAAGAAAATAATATGTGATGTAAAGATTTTAGATTTTAATGATTTATATAATAGATTAGATACTAAGGAGAGTGAAATATATATGTATATGTCACTCAAACAAAGAGATAGGAGCAGCAAAGATTTAATTCAAGTGAAGTGCATTAAGGATGAAAATCAATATATCATTTTATTCGAAGAGGATATTCAACAAATGTGGAAGAGATATTTAGTTAAGCTTTTCAATGAAGATTGTGAAGATGCAATTGACTTTAGTAACATTAGAACTCATAAAATAGATATTTTTATTTTTATCGACGAATTAATAAAACTGAAATTAGAGAAGCTTTAAAGAATATAAAGTGTGAAAATCTATTGGACGTGATGATATTCTAATAGAGGTGTGAAAATGCTTAAGAAATTAAGGAATTTTTTGGCTTACTAATTTTTTTAAGATTATTTTGAAGACTAAAAAGATGTCAGATGAGTGGAGAATGAGTGTGTTGATTCCTATTTTTAAGAATAAAGGTGATGCACAAGATTATGCGAATTATAGAGGAATTAAGTTAATGTGTCATACTTTAAAACTTTGGAAGAGTGCTATGGAGCATAGACTACATCGTGATACTAATGTTTATCAAAATTAATTTAGATTCATGCGGGTAGGTCTCCTATGGAAGCTATGCGTTTATTTAGAGATTTGATGGAGAAGTATATAGAGTTACATATAATATTTATTGATTTAGAGAAAGCATATGATAAAGTTCTAAGAGAAGTGTTATGGAGAGTTCTAGAAAAGAAAGAGATTAATAATATTTATATTTAAGTCATTAAGGATATGGATGTAAGAGTTGTTACTTGTGTTTAAACACAAGGTAGTTTGACCAAGTATTTTCCTATTTCAGCTGGATTTTATCAAGGATCATCTATAAGCCCATATCTTTCTCATTTAGTCATGGATGTCCTTACTAGACATTTGCAAGAGGATATACCCTTGTGTATGCTTTTTGCTGATTATATTCTTCTTGTTGATAAGACTAGAAAGAGAATTGAAGGTAAACTTGAATTATGGAGATAAACCTTAGAGTTTAAAGGTTTTGTGACTTTGGGCGATCAAGTCATTAATAAGACTGCACATTTTAGATATCTTGGATCTATTGTCCAGGGTGATGGTGAAATAGATTGGGATATTATTAGTAGAATTCAAGTTAGATGGTTGAAGTGAAGGAATGGAACGGGCTTGTTGTGTAACAGAAAAGTACCCCTCAAACTTAAGGAATAATTCTATAAGATGGTGGTGAGACCTGCAATGTTTTCTTTAGGAATGAGTGGCTTTACTCTTAGACGCAGGATACGAAACGAGCATATATGTGAAAAGGTTGGAGTGGCTCCAATGGCAGATAAGATTAGAGAGTCACCTTAGATGGTTTGGAGAGATAAAATGGCGGCCTTCCAATGACCCGGTTAGGAGACTAGATGTATTAGATTTCGTTTATGTTAAGAAAGGTAGTGGTAGACCTAAGAAGACTTGGTTAGAAAATATAAAAAATGAGCTCTCTTTATTAGATTTAAATGAGAATTTGACTCTGAATAGGGCACAAATGAGAAAAAGGATTCATGTAGCCGACCCCATATAGTGGAATAAAGGCCTGATGTTGTTGTTGTACTATTCCTTTGTTTGATTTCTTATAGCAGGATTAAACAAAACTTCTTCAAAAGCACTAAGGAGAGCATCCATAGGCGAATTTGGAGGGTAATTAGGTAAAGTTTGTATTTAACTTTTCTTTTTTTCCTGCTCCACCCAAATTGAAGTTATTTCAGCCTTTTAATACTTGGGTAGCTCTTAGTTTTTATTATTTAGTAGCTAGAATTCATGTGCTAGAGCTTGGGTCACAGCTAGGAGCAGGCTAGCTTAAGAGGAAGAATGTTGAGAGAATAAAAGTAAAAGGTAAGAAGCGAAAAAATTAAAGAGAATAAAAGTGTAGTAAGTATAAGTAAAAGACAAATATAGAAAAGTTGGTAGAGACGCCTCCTTTCACGAAACAATATAACTATTCAATAATACAAAAACAAAAAAAAATATACGACTCTAGGAAGATCCCCAAAAGCACGCTCTTGTTGCCTTTGAATCTCTATTCCTGCACAAGATCTCCCATTCTCGCACACCAATTCTGTGTACAACACAGCCACACGATCCAAGCTTGACATGTACAGGCCTCCCTCCCATTGCACGATCCGAACTAGATGTCCGCTGGTTTACTCTCCCGCAAGCACGACTCATCCACCGGCTCGTTGTTCGTGCTCCAACGCATACCTCCGTGCATAAGCATACCAACCAACCCCGTCGCTCACGTTCTATGTGTGACAACCGTGATCTTACTTGCTCCATGAGCGACCTGCCGCTGCGTGGCAATACCTACACAATTCGTCTAAGCGACCTGCCCGCGTGGACCCTTGCTTCCGTCTGTGTCCAACCCAACACAAGCAACAACATCGCGCAACCTCCACTCCACACATGAGCATGCTCCTATACACATGGTTCCCAATCTTCTATCTATGCTTCCATTCCTACACTTCTGTCATGCATCCCAACACTCATGCGAGTCACTCAATTCCATAATGATTTAGTTCACTCCGCTCATCTGTGTTCATGCACGAAACCGTGCGCTCTACCTATATTTATTTGCGACAGTAAGCCCAACGTCCCGCACTTGCACTTATGGTGGTTTCTCGAAGTCTTTATTTAAGTTTCTAATAGAGTAATTAGAACTAGCTCCTACTTAGCTAAATAAAAAATTATTATAATAAACATATTTGAAAGGCAACCACACAATTGAAGATTGAAGACCTATATCAGGACTAATAAGCATCCTGAAGCCCTCGATCATCGAATATTTGATTCAGCTGGACGAATTGAAAGGGCAAGTGCCCTCCCAATCTCCCTTCGTGGGGAGGGGATGCCGGGAGGCTGTAAGATTTTCGAGAAATAATATGTAGCACTTTCAATAAATAAATCAATTTTCAAAAGGCATATTAGGTTTTTAGATAAGACACTACCCAGATATTTCGTCCTCTTTTTATAAGGATTTCATGAACTGAGTTCTGATTTCTCATAGGCGCCAACCTCTATAGTCAATTACCCCTCGTGATAACGAGAATGAAATTTTGATTAAGGCTAGTCATTAAATATATTACAATAATTACCTAGCATATAATAGCAACAAATTTAGGATTTGAATTTGGTTTTGAATTTTGGAGTTTATGACTTGAAATCTATCACCAAATGCTTAAAGTGAGTGATGGGGAATAATGACGAGCTCGATGAAGATCTCATGATTCTATAATCTCAGGTTGTCATGGTCCCTAGTCTACTTAGCTAGAGGAGATAATGACAAAACCTGACAAAAGGAACCTTGTTGGAAGCCATGGATTGCTTCATCAAAAGATGCCTTGTAGACCTGGCGTGGATGCTTTTCTAAGGAAGTGATTTAAGTCAACCTTAGCTAATAGAGGGATTTATATCTTATAGAGTGTACCCTAAAATTCACTATTCAATGAGCTTTTATCAATCAGAAAACATATGGACTTTGGTCATGACCATAATATAATTTTGCAAATTTTACAATAAAATCATCCAATCAGAGGATACGTGCCATGTCCCTGCTAGCAAGAAATTAATTGAGAATGAATTGAAGGAATACATTCAACGAGATATATGTTCTTTGTGAGTTGAGGTTATCCCTAAATTCATTATCATCGTCGAACAAATACGATGTGTGGATGGATTTTGATTTTAAGTTTTTGATGATATATTTCATTTTTAAGAATTTAAACTCTTACAAGATTTTGAGTTTGGATTTTGAATGAATGACTTTAGAATTTTAAGAGTATTTTGAAAATTAAACAGCTTCCTTCGGCTAAAATTTCCTATCAACATGGCTATCATCAGAGTGTTTAAGCATTATAAGTAAATTTGCGAAGCATTCTTATATCTCACATTTAGGAGCTTGAAGTAAAGATCGGAGCACATGTAGGAGTTCCAAGTATAATTAGGCATCCCTTGTTGTCATCATATTTAGCAATTTAAATTTGATCTTCCGAATATAGATGAAAGGATAGAAGGCACACCCATTTAAAGTTATCAAAGTTATCAAAATTATTTAGCACTTTTTTATGTGGTGAATCGATAAGGAAGTCCTATTAATTGCTTAAATTCTTCCTTGTCATCATTTGTGAAGTTTTCTTGTCGATTACACATTGCATTCTGCATAGCTCCAAGTGGTATGTCCACAAGACCTAGATTACTTAATGTAATAAACCAAATCAATAAATAATCCAATGGGCCCAATTCACCATTTCATTGGCCTTATATGTTGGCATAACCCCTTTTGCTATTCCAAAGGAAGCATCATCAATTATCCAAGGTCTTCCCATCAAAGAAACAATGTTGTATTCTCTATTAAGCATTATCATATCTCACATTTAGGAGCTTGACATAAAGATCAGAGCAAATACGGAAGGAGTTCCAAGTGTAATTAGGCATTCCTTGTTGTCATAAAATCTAGCAATTTAAATTTGAGCTTCCAAATATGAATGGAAGGATAGAAGGCACACCCATTTAAAGTTATCAAAATTATTTGGCACTTTTTTTATGAGGTGAATCGATATGGAAGCCCTTTTAATGGCCTAAATTCTTCCTTTTCATGGTTTGTGAAATCATCTTAATGTCTATTACGCGTTGCATTCTACGTAGCTACAAGTGGTATGTCCACAAGACCTAGATTACTTGATGTAATAAACCAAATCAATAAGTAATCCAATGGACCAAATTCACTATTTCATTGGCCTCATATGTTGGCATAACCATTTCTACTATTCCAAAGCAAGCATCATCAATTATCCATCCCATCAAAGAAACAATAATGTGTTCTCTGTTAAGCAAAAAAAAAAAAAAATCCATCAACTTGTCAGCTTGGTGCTTCTCTTCTAGTAGGATGAATCTTCTGGTACAAAACTCATGCGAGATAGAAGGATAGGTAATAGCTACGCATGGTATTCCAAATTGCTCTTGTACAAAATGCGTAAGTGTGAAAGGTGGTAGGTCTTTTTCCAAGTTTTCAACTCTACAGAAGTAGGTTACTTTCTTTTTTAAATTTTGATATTTTCCAAGTGATTTCCCACCCGTCAAAATCTTATTACATGCTGTTAATCATGCTTTCACAAGAAGATTGTCCTCTAGTAGTATGGTTTGAAATCTCTTCTTGTTTAGAAGCTCTTATAAACAACAGGGAGAGATAAAAATCTAATTGAGGCTTCTTTGATTTTTGTAAGGTTGTAGAGAGAGGGATTTGTCTGGTGCTTGTGGAATTTGTTATTGGAGAGAAACCATGTCAAGTTTCTGGATTAGAGTTTTGTGTCAGGTTCAAAATATATGAGCCAAGTTATGGCTCACTTCATTTGTCTTTAGTCTTAAGTTTCCCTTTCATAATATTAAAAAAAAATTCCAATTTAAGGTTAACAACTATCTCTTGAGATTTTATGAGGCATGCATGTTCAATGCCAAGAATAGGATTTTTTTTTTTTTTTTTTTTTTTTTTTTTTTTTTTTTTTTTTGCCTTTTTTATTTTTTTATATTTTTATATTTTTAAAAAAAAATTAATTGAAATGACACAAATTTTTTTTAAATTCATTTCAAATGATAAAATTGTTAGAAATTAATTGTGGGGATCTTTTGTCATTTAAAATTTTGACAGCCTCCCGATGTCCCACCTCATGTAGGGGTGTTGGGTTGGTATTTGTTTTTTGTTCTTCACGACCGGATCAAGGATATAATGGATGCAAGGTCTTTGTATGTTTGTATGTATTAGAATAATAAATATATATTGTATTTTAGTTTGCTTAACAGGTGGCTGATTCCTATTGGTTCAGCCATCATACTTTCTGTTACCTAGTCTATATATAGACTACTGTGCTGTACTCAAAACATACAAAATATAATTTCTATTTTTCTGTTCTCGTTCTTCCTCTTCTTGCTTTTGTTTCTCCATTCTTTCGCTGCCTCTGTTTCTTCATGGTATCAGAGCGGGGAAGGTAGCTCGTCAACAATGGCAAGCTCCTCTACGTCCCAGATCGGCGACAGATCTGACTCGACGAAGAACGTCGAAGATCCGTTCATATCTTCTACACTCAAATTTGTGGAAGTCTCAAATAACCAAGATCTTCAAGGAAAACGGATTCAGCAAATTTCTTGATCCGAAAAACCTACCTCTGAACCAAACGATCCATCAGTCTGATGGCTCAACGGTGAGAAATCCCGATCTAGACAAATGGATTCTGACTGATCAGAATCTCGCTGCAGCTCTTTGCTCTACAATATCAGCATCTGTTCTTCCCTATGTAATCAATCTTGAAACCACAGCTGAAATTTGGTGTAGTCTTGAAACAAGTTTTCAATCAACAAAAACCGATCCAAGGTTATACAGCTTAAGAACGAACTGCACAACGTCTCTCTCAAAAATCAAACAATGATGCAGTATCTATCCGAAATTAAATCTGTGGTAGATCAGATCGCTGCTGCTGGATCCTCTGTTGATAGTGAAGATATAATTTTATATATCTTGAAAGGGCTTCCTAGTCCCTACCAATCATTCAAGACCACAATTCGCACCATGCTTAATCCCATAAGCCTGGACAACCTTTACTCTCTTCTGCTGAGCGAAGAAATTCACATTAATACCGACGCATCCAAAGAAACGGCTGTCACCGAACCGAAAAACGCCTTCTACTCATCCCGTGGACGTGATCGCCGCTCAAAAGGTCGAAGCTCCTATGCTCAGCCGGACAACTTCAGTCGGACGTCCGAAACTACTATAATCAGCTGTCAATTTTGTCTCAAAAAGGGACACTCGGCGCAATCTTGTTGACACCGTCTCAACCTCCAATACACACCATCCACCTCAAATCAGTCCAAGAAAGCCCTTCTTGCAACCGCTGATCACTCCTCCACCAACTGGTTCTTGGATTCGGGAGCCTCCTCTCATCTTACGAACTCCTTGGAGAACATGTCGCTTTCTCAGCCTTACCATGGCTCCGACGCAGTTACACTGGGTGATGGGCGTTCGGTTAACATCAGTCACTCCGGTGAAGGATTGTTACCGACCCCATCTCGTAAGTTGATTCTTTCCCAAATACTTCATTCTCCATTTTTTCAATTTAATCTGCTCTCTATTTCGCAGCTCACAAAAGATAATCAAATTTCAATAACGTTTGATCGATCCGGTTTTGTCTTCAAGGATTTGACGACACAAAAAGTTCTTCTTCGCGGACCCGGTAGCAATGGGCTCTACTCTCTACCGAAGGCTCCTCAGTACTCATCCGTCCAAGCTCTCTCTGCGGCTTCCAACATTTCCTTGCCTTGGCACCATCCCCTTGGACACCCCAACAGCAAAATAATGCACTCTATATCTAGTGCAAATCCTCAGTTACAGATTAATAAACATTTTTCATATTGTTCTGTTTGTACTACATCCAAAGCTCATAAAATTGTATTCTCCAAAGCCGAGCATCGATGTGAATCGATTCTTGATTTAATTCACACCGATGTATGGGGTCCGGCCCCTATTTATTCCACTCACGGCTATCGTTACCATGTGCTTTTTGTAGATGATTTTTCGCGTTTTAGTTGGCTATTTCCTATGCATTCTAAGTCTGATGTCACTAATATTTTCATAAACTTTAAAACTGCCATAGAAAATTACACCTTCAAGAAGATCAAGATCTTAAGTTCTGATGGCGGCAAAGAAATCGTTAGCAATACCCTTCGTAATTTTCTTCTAAGCAACGGTATTATACATCAGCTTTCGTGCCCCTACACCCCTGAGCCAAACGGGGTTGCCGAACGCAAACACCGTCACATCATCGAAACTACTCGGACATTGTTAGCTACCTCGTCCATGCTGTATACCTACTGGACTGAAGTTGTTCTAACCTCCGTCTATCTTATCAATCGCATGCCTTCGTCCACAACTCAAAATATTACTCCCTTTCACCTGTTGCACAATCGCCCACCCGACTATAGTCATCTCCGGGTTTTTGGCTGCGAATGTTTCCCACTCCTTCCCTCTCACACTCGTCACAAATTTCAAACCAAAGCCAAACCCTCTGTTTTTCTGGGCTACTCTGAGCAGCACAAGGGGTACAAGTGTCTTGATCAAGACACTAACCAGATAATTATTTCTCGGCATACCCAGTTTAACGAGCACTCTTTTCCTTTCTCTTCAACCACCGCATCCGAGCCCTCTCCTACAGAAAATAATCCATCTCAGTTTCTTCTTACTCCCACTTCCGTCACTACGTCTGTGCCTATCCGTCCCACCAATCCATTAGCTATACCTTCTGTCAACCAACCCAATAAAAGCAATATCACCCCTGCTACCTCTGTCTTACCTAGCCCCTCTGCATCCCCGATCAATTCCATTACGTTGACTGATGCTACTCCTCATCCTCACCATATGGTCACCAGGACCAAAACTGGGAAATTAAAACACATTAATCGTCTTAATCTTGCTCACATTTCTAATGTTACAGAAACTCCGCACACTCCATCAACCTATACCGAGGCAATCAAAAACCAGGACTGGCGTAATGCGATGGCTTCCGAGTTCTTTGCGCTACAGCGACAAGGAACCTGGAGCTTAATTTCTCCTCCAAGCAACGCCTTGGCTCTAGGCTGCAAATGGACATACAGGACGAAACTTCATGCGGACGGATCTATAGCCAAATACAAGGCTCGTCTCGTAGCCCTTGGGAATAATCAAGAATTTGGACTTGATTACACAGAAACTTTCAGCCCCGTGGCTAAGCTTCCCACAATTCGGATTCTTCTTGCAGTCGCTATTCACCATGAGTGGCCCGTGTAGCAGCTCGATGTCGCCAACGCCTTCTTACATGGTACTCTAAATGAAACGGTATTGATGTCTCAACCTAAAGGTTTTGAGGATGCCACTCATCCTGAGTATGTTTGCAAATTACACAAGGCTATATACGGTCTCAAGCAAGCACCTCGACAGTGGTACAATACTTTTAGTTCTTACCTCATTTCTCTCGGGTTTAAACATAACACTGCTGATCCCTCTTTATTAATCTATATATCAAACAAAACGAAAATTTTCTTTTAGCTTACGTGGATGATATACTCGTCACCGGAAATAACATGCAGGAAATATCTAATATAATCTGCCAGCTTAACAATAGATTTGATATCAAACAGTTTGGCAATGTACACGAGTTTCTTGGCATCAAAATAGACAAAACCGAGAGTAAGTATTTTCTCTCCCAAGAATTATATGCCAAATCCATTCTTCAGCAAGCACACATGGACAACTGTAATCCTCTCTCCAACCCTTCGTCCGCAAAGCTTCCAGCCGAGATCCCAAATGATCCAATTCTGTCGGATCCTACCATCTACCGGAAATTAACAGGATCCTTGCAGTACCTGACGTTAACCCGACCTGACATAGCTTTTAGCATAAATCAATTGTCTCAACATATGCATAATCCGCTGCCCCAACACATCTATCTCCTCAAACGTCTTCTTCGGTACATCAAAGGTACGTTAACTTACGGTATTCCCATTACAAAATCTGATTTTACTCTTACTTCATTTTCAGTTGCTAACTGGGCCGGTGACCCTGTCTCTCGAAAATCAACCTCTGAATTTTGTTCTTTCCTCGGCAAAACCTTAGTCTCATGGACGGTCAAAAAGCAGCACACGGTAGCACGATCGTCTACGGAGTCTGAATATAGATCGCTCGCTGCCCTCACATCGTACATTGTATGGTTGCGCCGTCTTCTCTCCGAATTTGGCATATCATTAGCTCAACCTACAGATTTATATTGCGACAATACCTCCGCAATCGCTCTAGCAAATAATCCGGTGTTTCATGCCGGTACTAAACACATTGAGATTGATCAAAAATTTGTTCGGGATCATATTCAGCAGACAACATCCGTCTCCTACCTATAAGCACAATCGACCAAATTGCCGACATCTTCACCAAACCGCTATCCACACCTCGCTTCCATACACTTAGAGACAATTTGACGGTCATTCAAGACCCATCAATTTGCGGGGGGATATTAGAATAATAAATATATATTGTATTTTAGTTTGCTTTACAGGTGGCTGATTCCTATTGGTTCAGCCATCATATTTTTTGTTACCTAGTCTATATATAGACTACTGTGCTGTACTCAAAACATACAAAATATAATTTCTATTTTCTGTTCTCGTTCTTCCTCTTCTTGCTTTTGTTTCTCCATTCTTTCGCTGCCTCTGTTTCTTCAATATGTTCTTATGTTCTTCCTAGTCAGATCAAAGATAAAAAGATGTGAGGTCTTCTTTTGTTCTTGTTCTCCCAGTCGAATCAAAAACACAACGGACGCGGGTCTTCAATACCTATTGTTTAAGCAAACAAGGAAAGAAAATATATTTATATATACATTTTAGTGTAGAAATAGTAATGACGATGGAAACAGATCGAGTGAGTCGGAACGGGCCGGTGATCGATCGGGTTGAACAGACAAAGAGGAAGGGAGAGGAAGCTTCGGCCTGGGTAGGTATGGTCAACGGAAGTTGCAAGCAGGTCGAATCAAGTAGCATCCAAGTTCGAATGCATGGGAGCAGGCGTGGCTAGACATGAACATGGATTGGTCGGGTCAAGCAGCATACACAACAAAAGTGTCAGGTCATTCGGCTTGGATGGGGATGGTCAATAGGATAGGACAAGCGGGGTATAGGTTCGGATGCACTGGAGCAGGAAAGGTTGGACATGTACACTGGCTAGTCGGGTCGAGTGGCGTACACGACAGCGGCGTCGAGTCATTCGACTCGAGTAGAGCGGGTCGACGGGCGGCACAATCAGGTTTGGTCGTGGGTGTATTAGGGTTTGATTGGAGACTGAGACGCATGCGTGAGACCGGTGACTACTTACTGATTGGGGTCGGTCGCACGAACAGAGAGCGAGTTAAGCTCTTCGTCAACTTCAGCTCCTGCGTGTGGCTGAGGGAGAAGAGAAGGAGCGAGGTCGCTAGGGTTCCTGCGTCTGGCTGAGGGAGACGAGAGGGAATGGGATCGCTGGGGTTCCTGTGCGTAGCTAGAGAAGTCGAGCAAGAGGGAGTTCAATTTTCTTTACTTCCATGTCAGGGAGTTACATGAGTGGGAGTGGTTATGAGATCATAGGTAGTGAGTTAGTCGTCAAAAGGTAAGCCAAAGAGAAGGCCAAAAATAAAGCGATCACAGAAGAGAGAGATGAAAACACAAGAGGAGAAATAGTCAATACAAGCGCGAGAGTTGGTGAAACCCTAGTAGAGCGCTCTTATTAATAGAAGCATGGATTTGTGAACTTTTATTTCGTCCGGCGTAAGGATGCAGAGGAATATCTGGTTGTATGCAAAATTGCGTCTATACCGAGGTGTATCGAGTTTTTTGAAAAACTCGGTACACCTCGGTATAGGCACAATTTTGCCTACAACCGGATGTTCCTCTGCATCCGGTCGGAGGACGTAATAATTCTTCTGGATTTGTTTTAGAATCCGATCATAAATTAATATCAAAGTATAGATATTCCCTATGAATAGAGAGGTAATAAATTAACTAATAACAAAAATTATCAACATAAAAAATCAGAAATGGGTATCTTCCAATGTGTTATTGGAGTCATAAAAAAACTTTGGCAAAATATGCATGATCATAGTTTAAACAATTCTCCGTTTCTCTTTCCCTATAATCTACTTTTGAGCATACTTGTAGTGATCTAAAATTTACAACAAATTCATATTGGCCCCTTCGCATCCATTCCAATGCCCAAATTCAATTGCACATATTGTTATCCAATTTAAAAGAGTTTAACGAAAAGATTTAAAATCTAAATCATGATTAAATTTTATCTTATAGCCATCCAAAATAACAATTTTTAACAAAAATTTTAAAAATATTTTGTCCCAAAAATAAAATATAATTTATTATTATCTTAAAACTCACCTATTAGCATTTTATGTTCATTTTTAACAAAATTATTTAGTTATATACAATAACAATAATAGCAATCATTTATCCCACTACGTGGGATCAACTACATGAGTATTTATTTTTTCTTATATATTTTTTTAGAGTTGAATTATCATTTAAATCTACTTACAAAGATGACATTTCTAATACTTTCTAATCAAATCTTTTTAAGTTTATCTCTACCTTTCTTGACATAAAAAAAAATCTAATGTATCCCTCACCTAACAAGGTCATCTTAAGGCTTAACAAAATTATTTAGTTAAAAACATAAATTTATCATGTGACTTCAACAATATATCATTATGGAAGCACGTAACAATAGTATTTCTTATGAAATTTTTGCCGCTACATATTTAGGCATATATCTCTACTTCCATGTAGCAGAAAAGTTTTATGTATCCAGCATTCCTAATCAAAATATGATGAACTTTATGTACATAAAATACTTAGTTCCCCTTCAATGATAAAGATCAAAAAACTAGCGGTAAAACCATTTTCCATGCATACATAAATAGATAAAAGAACCGCATTAGAATATAAACTCTGCAGGTTTTCATGTTTTTTTAGCAATGAATTGTCCAGTAATCATTCATGCTGACGCGCTGCATAAAAATTAAACAAAAAATTGATGTTTAACTTTATCCAATGACCTTAAAAAGTGGAAATAATTTTTATAGAGGTATCAAGAATTAATTCACGTAATGCAAAAATAGCCCATTCAAAGTAAAAATATAAATTTTAACGGCCTTAATGAAACATATTTACTGGTTTATCAAAGAGAATAAGGGAGGCTTAAATATATTTCTTACATCCTCAGCAATTTGCAAAATCCCATTCTCATCCTGCAGGTACAAATGTACACTAAATTAAAGGATGCTCAGAGAAAGCAAGTGAAAAACTTGAGCAAGTAGAAATTCAATTGATTTTTCCAAAGAGAAATTCTAGAAGAAAGCAGTTTTTGCATGAGAGAAAAAAGAAAAGGAAGATCATTAATAAGTCAAAATACAATCTGAAATGTGCAGAAAAACAATACCTTTATGGCAACAAAAAGTAATGGCTCGGAAGGCGTATATATCATATAATGTGTCCCGTCCTGCAAAATCAGTACATAACGTCATCTATCACGGTTAACTTTCCAACAGATAAAGCCCAGCAGCATTGCACTTATTACCCTGGATAACTCAGAAACAGAGTTTAAAATATAACAGCTACATCTAAACAATATACTTGGTGCGCTAAAAGATAAAGCCCTGAAACTTTGGACTTATTACCTAGGATAACTCAGAAACAAAGTTTAAAATGGAGCAGTTACATTGTGGGCTCCGAAAATTTGGACCTGGCCTCCCCCAATGCTTTTCGGGGGAGTTTTAACGGATTAAGTTCCGGGATAAATTTTAGAAGGCAGATGAGTTTGTAGATAAAATACTACCCATAGACTTCGCCATCATTTTTCGACAACTTTATGATCTAGGTTATGGTTTCCTATAGGGGCAAGCCCCTATAGTTAATTACCCCACCCGATAGCGAGAGAGAACTTTTGATTAAGGCTAGTTGTCAATCAGATACGTAGAAAATACGTGTTACCTGGCATATAATAGCGGTGTGGGCATTTAGAATATGAAGAGTTTGATATTTAAAATTTGAAATTTCACCATCTTGAACTTATCGACAGAATTCAAGTTGGTTGGTTGAAGTGGATGAATGCATCGGGCTTGTTGTGCGATAGAAAAGTCCCCCTCAAACTTAAGGAAAAATTGATGTAAAACGATCATGCAAAGTTGAATTACTTGAAGAGTTTGCACGCTTAAGTGTTAGAAGCCATAATAATCATATCTTCACAATGAATTTTCTAACAACAAAAGAAAACATTAAGCGCAATAAAATAAGCTTAGGCTGAATCACACGCATAAGAGTTAGGATCAGAAAACAATCAAGTTAATCTAACATTGCATACATGAATGGTTCAACGTCAATCCCTAAATTAACAATGAGATTAGGCACTATGCACGAGTCCCTCACTCAACTCTCTAGTTATCTAAGCTTTAGCGGTGAAGAATTAGCATGATCTTTTGTGAATCAACACATAACCACAAGTGATAAGTGAACTAGGAAGATAAAAGAGTTTGGTGGAAGAGTTTACCTACATGAAACAGAAGACACGAAGCTTTGGTGTCGACGATGGCTGTTTCTGCAGTGGGATAGCAATCGGAATCCTTTCACAAGCCTGAACAGCTCCTAGGAGGGATTGGGAGTCATCGGCCAGCAGGGCGTGGACTCCAGGAGGGCTGGACAGCAGTTGGGCTGGTTGGACAGCAATGGAAAAGTGCAGAACTTCCCTGGACAGTGATCCCGGCAACTTGGACAACAATTTTCCCAATCTCTGGAGTTCTCGACAGCAGTGCTGAGAATGGAAAAGTTCTAGACAGAATATAGAATCCGTCCAGAAATCTGGACAGTAAATAATACAGCTTAAAGAAGCCTTGGACAACTGCTATAGGGTGTAAGGAGCTTCAAGACAGCAAATCGTGACTCCCAAGGGTGCTGGACAGCAAGACGTTTTACTGGAATTTCATGGACAGCTTGCAGGAATCTCTAGGGAGAGAGAAATCAGAGAGAAGAAGGGCTGGGAGAGGGCGGCTAGGGCTGAGGTGGATTAGGGAATTGATTGGAGGATTAATTTGGCTCAATTTGAATTTGAATAGGGGCTTAATTTGGGGCATTAATAAGGGAGTAATAATGGATAGAATTAATGAGATAGGAGAGAGAGGGAGGGATTTGGGGAGAGGATTTGTAACTTCCAAAACAATTTATGTCATTTAGGAAAGATAATGACAACTCAAATCTAATTTGAAATTCAAATAGACTTGGAGTTATGCACTTTCTTAATTTAGATTTGTAAATAAGGAAAGTTTTTTAAATTTGAAATTCAAATTTTAAATTGAGGAAAGGGACTAATAAATCTAATTTGATTTATTTTGAAATTGAATTCATGATTGATACTTTCCTAATTTGGGATTCCCTATATGGAAAGAATTTGAAATTCGAATTTGAATTTTAAATGAATTCAAATTTCCCCTCTCATTCTTGAGCTAAATTAGGAAGTCATTATGATGATTGAAATCATCATAATGAGGGGGGAATTATGAGGGGGGCGGCGGCAAAGGGGAAAGGGGAAAGGGGGCAGCTAGGTGGCGGGTTGTGGTTAGGTAGGTGGGTGGGATTTAGGCGGTGGAGCTAGAAGATAAATTGGGTGGAGGAGGGAATTCGATGCAAGAAGAAAATAAAAGAACAAGAAAGATAAGAGAATCACGAACCTTGGAATCCACCAAGATTGACGGGTATTGCTTTTGCCCCACTTGGGCCTCTCCTCTCAAGAACTCACTAAGAGATCATCCCAAGAGAGAAAACTTAGAACTCACAAAGAGATCCATAAGCACAAGCTGAAAATTTCATAATCATCATCCCTTTCCAAGAGGAAGGGGAAGACTTAAATAACCAAATATATGAAGAAAAATAAAAGACACAATTGCCCCTAGGGCAAACATAAGACAAAGCCCTCAAGTGAGGGTAGAAAGGGAAAAGTACAAATAACAAATTAAATACATCAAAATGAATAGAAACGATCGTAGCCGTTGATCTTCGATGTCCTCATCAAAAATTCTATAAGATGGTGGTGAGACCTGCAATGTTTTATGATGTCGAATGTTGGCCATTAAAAGAGAATCATAATACTAAGTTAAGCATTGCAGAGATGAGGATGTTTAAATGGATGAGTGGCTTTACCCTTAGAGATAGGATACGAAATGAGCATATACGTGAAAAGGTTAGAGTAGCTCTAGTGGAAGATAAGATTAGAGAGAGTCACCTTAGATGGTTTGGTCACATTAAGCGGAGGCCTTCTGATGACCCGGTTAGGAAAGTTGAGGTATTAGATTTGACTTATATTAAAAAAGGTAGAGATAAACCTAAAAAGACTTCGTTAGAAAATATTAGAAAAGATCTTTCTTTATTAGATTTAAATGATAATTTGACTTTTAATAGGGCACAATGACAAAAAATGATTTATGTAGCTAACCCCACGTAGTAGGACAAAGGCTTGATGTCGTTGTTATTGTTGTTGTACCATCTTGAACTTAAAGCGGATGGTGGGGGAATGGATGATGGAATGATCAAGATCTCATGGTTCCGTCGTCCCAGACCATCATGGTCCCTGGTCTACTTAGTCAGAGGAGGTAGTTAACCCAACCTAACAGAAGAATCCTTGTCAGCAGCCATGGGTTGTTTCGTCCAAAGGTACCTTGTAGACCTAGGAGGAGTATTTGTCTAAGGGAAAAAACTTGAATGAACTTTAGCTGACAAAAGGCTTTATGCCTTATCGATTATATCCTATTGATTCATCTCAAGGATTTGATGCAATTGGGGAGCATATGGGCTCTGGCCATAACCATAATTTAGTGGTTCCATTTAGATAACGACCCAGTTCAGAGGGCCCGGTCATAACTGTTTACCTGTGGTGCTATTTGGTGGCAAAACCACCGGTTAGAGCCATGGTTTAAAATTGCGCAATATGAGGCTCGCCTGGAGGCCCTCCTTTACGCAATTCCAGTAAAAAACACCTCGATGCTTATGCCTCGAATTTTTTTTATGAGGCTTGCGCCTCAACTTGGTTGAGGCCCGCATCGCCTCACTGGCATGAGGCTTACGCCTCACGCTATATATATTAAAACTTACATAAATCTTGAAGTAAATGTCCGACATTGGACCCTATAGGAGAGGAGGAAGGGGAAAGAGCAGTTCATCATAAAGATGATTAAAATGAAGAACCCCTTAGTGATGACAGTGCTGATGACTTATGAGTTCTTATTTGATAATCATTGCTATTTATTTTTGAAAATTGGAATTATATATTAATGAAAAAGAATACTGGGATTTAGGAAAGATAGAATTTTGAGTTGAACTATATTTCATGTTTTCTTATTATTGGGATATTTTGATTTCACTTCAAATCTTATGCTTTTTTATGTTTTATATTATTCACTCATTAGTATATAAAAAATTTATCATTTTATGTTTACGTAATCTTTTAATTTTAAGGCTTACGCCTCAAAACGTCTTGAGGCTTACGCCTCGCCCACAAATGAAAAACGCCTTGATACCCGAATACGCAATTTTAAACATTGGTTAGAGGACACGTGCCACATCTTTACTGGTAAAAGATTGCTTGAGAATAAATCCTAGTGATATTCTCGACCAGACATTAACTCTTTGTGAGTTGAAGTTATTTTCAAATTGTCCACCTAAGCAAATTATTGCGAAGGGTGGATGTCGTTTTAAGTTATGTGATGTCTGATTTCAGTTTTAAATATTTTGGGCTTTGGTAGTTTTTAGAGTTTTGGGTTTTGAGCTTTGGTAATGTTTAGAATTTTAATTTTTATGGGACTCTAAATGGCATTTTAAATATTTGGAATTAACCCCTCTGGTTGAGATGTACGTTCAACACGGCCATCATCGGGGTTTATATGTGGTCATTTGCATTCATGGATTGAACCTTGTCGACTCTTTCTACTTGCCAACAGAGGATCGGGTTTCTCGTAGGCTTTATGCCTCTATGAATAAATTTTCTTAATTAACAGCCTTGAATGCCTTATGTAAATGTATAAAATAAATATCCCGATCAATACCGCGACTATATATTTATTCGATAGTTTGAGTCATGTCGACCCTTATATGCCCGCATATATATATATATATATATATATAATAATTAGTAATATATTAAATACATTATACACTAAATATATTAATTATAAGATCAAAACTAATAACTAAAATATAATTAAAAAAATGAAGCATATACTTAGGATCGGGTGGCTTGCAGACTTGAGGAAGAGGAAGACCATGATGCGGACATCGGCACGAAGATCTGGCGCATCTATCACAGGAGGCGTCGTAAATCGACGACTCTAATTTAAATTGTTATGAATTTTAGCTATTTTTTTATGTTTTAGGTTAGTTTATTTGAGTGTTATGGCCCAAGGGGCAATTTTGTAATTTTCTATTTTCTCATGTTATGGCCTATAATGGATGGTTGATTGATATGAAAAATTTTGTGGTCCACACTTTGTTCTTGGGAGAGAATGAGAGTGAGATTCCTATGAGAGGAATCAAGTCCTTCCCAACTCATACCTTCCCGTTGGAATTAAATCACTAATTTCCAAGTTTTCATTCACGCCACCCTTCTCTTCCCGTGAAGCTCTCGTTTGCTGCCCACATTCCAGCCAAGTGTTTTCTTTTCTTACTTATTCCTTTGGCAAAGATTTCCCAAGCTCACCACTACAGGCCGAATCCCCTCAATTTTCTCTCTTGGTTTCCTCTCCAAACGCCACAGCCTCTACTCATAAAATCTGAAGTATCACTTCAGGTTTTGGTTTACGGGCTCTCCTCCCTCCAAGGCTGTACAAGAAACTTATTTCAGATTTTGGAGAGGAGATCCTCTCCGTAGCAAAGCCGGCGTTTCTGTTCTACATCAGACCAGGCAAGGGCGTCGGAGTAGGAGTTAAAGGCTAGAGGCGGCTATAAGCAGTGGGGATCTGAGGTAGCAAAGCAAGTGTTGATCAGCGAGTGGAAGGGTGTTGGGACTGGTTCGGCTTGCCTGATATATGGAGGTGGGTGAGGGAAATGGGTGTTCAAGTCAGAGAAAGCAGGGAGAGGGTTGGCTAGGGAACCTTCAACTATGGGAAGGAGGGAGGAGGTTCAACCGGAGCTTGCAAATGAGGTGGATAGGGTCTTCAGTCAGATGGGAGGATACAGGCGTGTGGTTTAAAATAGAAGAGGAGGAGGTCAGATTGTTGTTGGTTTGGTAGTGGTAGAGGAATAAGGTGTCGGTCTGGAGCGGAATCGGGGTCAAAGTGGAGGTTGGCGAGCTCAGAGCCTTGTACTGGTATGGCTTGGAGGAGATTGAAGGATAAGGTTGGGTGCAGGTATGACTCGCGGCAGATGAAAACTCGACCTGGAGGTTGGAATCATAGGGCACGGTTGTGAGGGGGGATCGGCACATTAAAAAGAAGTGAATGGAGTGAGACTTCGCTCTAATTTTAACGACATCAACGAGCGGGATTTTCGCATGCGGGAGAAAAGATATGGATTTGGCGTCGCTTTGTAGAGGGATGGGCTACTGTAGCGTGCAGCGAGAGCTTTAACATGTAATGATACGAGAAGGAAAAAAATTTATATTATTTCTTCATTTTCTCTCTAGTGTGAAGGTCAACATACATCTAGACAAAATACTTGGTGCGATAATAAATCAGGAAGTAAGCGATAAGCAAACAATATTTTAGAAGAGTTATGAAGAATCCATAAGGTAAACATTGCTTGTTTTGAAGAAATCATATCACTCATGAAATCCAAACATCCAAAGATGTGAACACCCCACCCTGGGTGCAATGATACATTTTTACATCCAAAGAAACCTAAGTTTGTTTTAGGCATTTTCTCTTTAGTTTTCTTAACACTTAGATAGGAGAATGTTTGAATAACAGGATGATATAGTATTGATTCATTGATATGATTTGAAATTTGGATACAATCAATTATAATATTTTTTAAGATAACATCCATTGAAAGGTAATATAAGACGTTCTCCGCTACAATCAATTAGCTAACAAGACCCTCCTTGATAAACTTTTTTCTACCACAAAAGGGCATTCCCATATATGCTCAAATTTGTCACCAACTTTATGGAGATTCAAAATCAATCTATGAAGAACTAGGACTAGGTCAACAATCTTGAAAGTCTTAGAAGAAACCAATTTGCCATGGGTTTGAACCATACTAGTTTGGTACAACTCGAGGTTTTGTTAAGCTTGTAAGCACTTCTCATCTAAATAGTCAAATTCCTCCAACCTCAATTGTGCATTTTTGTTATCTTATAATTTCATTGTTGATTGCAATTCTAAGAGATGGAAGTTGTACCTCTAAAGGGAGAACAACCTTTGCTCCATAGACTAATGCAAACGATGTCCTATATGTGGTTCGATAAGCCCATAAAGCTCTAACCAGCTTTTCATGCCATTCACGTTTGCTCTTGTTTAAATTTTTATTTAATAACTAAACTAATATCTTCTTGAATGTTTCAACCAATCCATTTGCTCGAGGATAGAATAGTGTACTATAAATTCAATCAATGTTATGTTTGTTAACAAATTTATTTATTTTGATACTTTTGAAAAGCATATATATCTCTATCCTAACACTTAAGGGAAAATGTCTACAACACATACAATCCAAAATTCATTACACCAAACAACAAAAACAAGTGCAAAAAAGATGAAAATTCTAATGGTTGGATGCCAAGGGGTCTATACATCTAAGTGTATGCTAGCTTGTGTGGCTTGTCAGACTATGGTATAGTGTTCAATTTCAATTGTAGGATTTAAAGAAATTTAACTTTTTAACTCATGGGTGGTTTCACATTTAATTGCATATGATTTAAATTTTTTCTTTAATTTTTAATTATGTCTAATATTTTAGAACTTATAGAGTGGTCACTGCTTGCTTTCAAACATTTATCGAATCCGAAGATCAAAAGATGAACACCCCCATCTTTAAGGCGGAATGATACATCTTTGAATCCAAAGAAAGTTATGTTTGTTTTAGGACTTTATTATAGAACTCGCTTGGTGTTTGAATAAGAGAGTGTTTTCTTAATAAGGTAAAACAAATTTAACTTAAAGTTTGGCTTAAGACTTGATGAAATTCACCTAATTAGGTAAGTTGAATTGCAGGAACAAGAGGCTTCTAAGGGACATTTAAAAGCTTACATTTTAACTGTCATGAAAGAGAGAGATCACTTGTTTTAGCTAAATAATAAAGAT
This sequence comes from Dendrobium catenatum, assembly GCF_001605985.2. Classification (NCBI taxonomy): domain Eukaryota; kingdom Viridiplantae; phylum Streptophyta; class Magnoliopsida; order Asparagales; family Orchidaceae; genus Dendrobium; species Dendrobium catenatum. Next base: position 443,778 of record NW_021319952.1, on the reverse strand, counting down.
CTAGAGTTTGGGTCTAGAAGAAGAGGTTACATACTTAATTGGGACATAGTAGGTGCTCTTTGGCTTTGAGGCCAAAGAAAGAGAGATTCCAATTTGATTTGGAAAAGCAAATGCCAAAAGAAAAAGATAACGCCTAGGGACCCTAGAGCTAGGGGAGCATCGGTTTGATTGGGGATCAAGCAAATGAAGGTGATGAGGGACATATAGTTTTGGGGATAAGCTGATGTCGAGTTCCTATAACTTTGAGGCTAAAGAAAAATATGATACAACATATAGTTTTTTGTGCTAAAGAGAGTTTATGCATAAGGGAGGAAGGCTCTTCAAAGATAATTTATAATTTGTGTTTTGAATGTTTTGAATTCACTAAAATAGCAAATGACCATTCCAATGACTTCGGGAGAGTCCTAGGAAAATTTTTTTCATAATCTAAGGGTTAGAATGTGCATGCATCGAATGATTACTTAAACTTCAAGAGTTTTGCTAATTTGAGCAATAGATTGTTACCGTCTTAGCACTTATAGTTTTGTAACTGCTAAAAGATGATCTTGATAAACTCTACCCCTTATGGGATCTACAACATAAACCTCAAAGGGTCTATGAGAAATCTCACAGGACTTTAGGGATTTCCTGAATTAATCAATTCTATTTTAGGGCATTCACCAAAGCTTTGAAAATCCACAAATTTAATGTGTGCAAATCCCTAGTTCTATGTGCAAGCTTCTGGATCTGTAGGTCAAATTTGTCATAACCTGTGATTGGGTGGAAAGGATGTGCAATTAGTGGTGGTTGAATTCTACACATTGTCATTCGATTTAGCAACGAAAGTTGACACCTAACCTAGGAATCAATTGTAGGCGACAAATGGAATGCTATAAATGCCGAGTATCCATGCTTTTGGTGGTCATTGGACACGAGTATGGTGACCCGACATTCATTGTCATCTCCTTTGGGCCTCATATGAGAGAAATCTATTGGTAATCACCATATTTACTGTTGACCCTCATGTTATGTCCAAAGGGAACAAATGGAGATAAAAGAAAAGTAAAAATCCCACGTACATACCTCGTATCCCGTCGGATCCACGAATCCCGCTGAATTGGCGCCGAACCGATCAAATCCCGCAAATCCAGCCGACGTTCGCGTCTCTTCCTGTATCTCCTGCGGCCTGCCTCGATCGAACGCCCAAGTCGTCGTTAAATAGCGAGGGGCTGCTCGACTCTCTCAACACACACGACCCGAAGCTCTCTCTCTCACGACACTCATCCCGTCAAAACCACTGTGGCTAGCCGAAACCTCCACTCCACTTTACCCTTCTTCTCCCTTCGATTCCCTCCAGCAACCCGACGCTAAAACTCCGACCAAAGTCCCCTCCTCTACTAGGCATCTCTTTCCATCTCCATCCTCTGCCCTAGATTTGATGCCCCAACCGATCTCCTTGCTCAACACTTCCATCATAAACACAACAAGTGGCTTAAAGGCCTAAGGTTACAAAAGTATATGAGACATACCTAACCAGAGCTAGTCTGATGGTTGCCGACCGTAGCACCTTTGTCATGAAGAGACAAAGGCAATTGAAATTGAAGGAAAAGACCGCTGTTCAGGTTGCTAGGGGCGCTCATTATCATCTCCTTTGGGCCTCACATGAAAGCATTTTGTTGGAAATCATCATATTTCCAAGAGTTTACGAAGAGGATAGTGGGCATGGCATTTTGTTGGAGAGCATAAATAAAGGATTTCTAAGGACACAAGGGCTTGAGAGCATCATACGCACAACAAGTGACATAAAGACTATGGTTATCTAAGTTTATGAGATATACCTCACCGAAGCAAGTTCGATGGTTGTCGGCTGTAATACCATTGCCTTGAAGAGACCAAGACAATTGAAATTGAAAGAAAAGACCATTTCTCAGGTTGCTAGGGATGTCGGTCTCACTACTACCTTGGCCGAGTTGGTGTACCTTGAACTCAACAGCAACAAGGACTTTGGTTCTTCTTGGGAAAGTGAGAATACAATAGCACTTTTACTCACTAGACAAACCCAATTAAGGGTGCTTGGGTAGCGCCTCACTCATGCAAGAAGAAGCCTTGGCTTATTCTCTGCTGGTCGAATGCACGTAACCTAGCATCCCCAATAGCCACAGCACTTGTGCCTTAGACCCCATGGAAAGGAATGAAGAAAATAGTAGAGATGAGGAGCTCCATTCAGGCAAGATTCACACATGTGAGCGCCCTCTATTTCGCTTCTGATCGCACGCCAGAGGAACTCCCAACAACTCCCCTCGCTCAAGTCACACACACTGTCACGACCCGGCCCGGTTAGCTCGCTAGTGCGAGGCGGGAACAGAGATCGGACGGAGAAAGAGACAAGGTAGCATGGCATAAACTAAATTCATCATAAAGTAATGAATGTTAACATCACTATAACAAGAAAAGAAAGAGCCACTAAAAGTTCCAAATAGTAATTTTGCTTTTCATACCTTGTAAAAAGAGGATTACATCAAAAATTCTTCCAAATGAAAGGATTCCAAAAATCATATTTGAGTTCTTTCCAAAAATCTATACAGTTCATCTTCTAACAACAAAAAGGCAAAACACAAAAGAACCTGCCGCTCGCCGTCTCCCTACGACGGTAGGTGCGCGGAGGTTGGTCAGCCATTATCTAGAAGCAGGGTCTCCTGAAAAGTTCCCATAACTAGGGTGAGTCAAACTCAATAGGCAAATGCTTTACCAAATAAATATTTAGAGAAAATAACAAGAATGAAGCTAACATGAATGAAAAGAAATATGGAACTCATTGCAAATTAAATAGAATACTTCAATGTAATCCATTAAATCCTTTCCTTAACATAAACTTGTGATGCAACACTTCCCATAAAACATAAAAGAATACTTTCCCTTATACCATAATGCTTTTCCTTAAACCATAATGCCTTTCATATGCTTAATATAACATGTATTTATAATCACCCGTCTCGGAGATATCTCATTTTGTACTGATCAGGTACAACATAATAGGTCATTCCTTTACCAATGCTCATAAGAGCATCACCTTTACCAATGCTCATAAGAGCATCACCTTTACCAATGCTCATAAGAGCATCACCTTTACCAAGATATCTCCGCATCAACATGCACATACACTTATCTTTTTGTTCTCATAACATGCATATGTTTAAATGTCCCCTAATATGCCATATAGTTTCATAATAACATAGGATGAAAAGGGCAAGTTCTTTTCTTTATTCCTTAACCAAGAAAGAGTAAGTGCAATAAAATAAATAATTCCTTTCATAAGAAATATGCTTGAAAGTAAGGGATTTCTTTACTTCATATCCATAACCATAATAAAAAGAGATTCATAAACTTAAAGAGCATAAATCAAAATATGCTTGAAGGGATAATAACAATTTCATTTTCTCTTAAAATTTAAAGGTATTGCATTTACCTACCTCAAATAAAAAGGTCTTCACTTAAGTATACTTAGGAGCTTCTCCCTCCAATTGATCAAAACCTAAAAGGGATACAACAAACAATATTACAAACCTATATAAAGCTCCTAAACCTTAAGTTAAGAAAAAGAGAACTCTCCCTCTTCCTACAAAATTCATGCTTCAATAAGAAAAAGAAAAACCCCATAAGTGTCAAACTACCATTTTAATTTAAAAGCTTCTAAGGATGGCTTCTAAAAACCCTTCCCAACATAAAGAGAACTCTTTTGATCAATAATTTCAAAATTGGGAAAATAACCCTAATTTCCAAAACTCAAAAGTTTTGTTAAACACTACAAGTTCTTCACATAAAAGCTTCTCCAAACCTCTAGAAATTCTTTTTGTGAAGGCAAACCAAAGAAAAGCATGTTTTAAGAAAAACCCTAATTTCCAAATTCCATATTTTCAAGAAATCAACTAGCATTAAGGTTTAGAAACATCCTTTAATCATTCTCTAAACTTTTCTCAAAGAAAATCCAAGTTTTCTAAAAACCCTAGAAATCTTCTCATTCAAAAATCTAGAGAATGAGAGGGAAAATCATCATTCTAATGCATACCTTAGCCTTCCCTTAGCCTCCCCTAAGATTTTCCTCAAGATTGGCCGCCGAAAACCGCCGCCGGAGCAACCGCCGAAGACGCCGTCCGAGCCTTGCATCCGCCTTCTCCTTGTTCCGCACGGTTTGGCCGTGACATGCGAATGGGAGAAGAGTGAAGGGTTTCGGTTTTTGTATAATGGGAGAATGGGTTATGCCAAAAGACTTAATTTCCCCCACTTAAGTAATTTCGGCCTTCATAAAACATAGGGGTAGAATTGGCATTTCTAACTTCCAAAATTCATAATCTTCAAAATAACTCATAATACGATATATGTTCTATACATCAAAACGATCAGAATTTTACGCTCTATTTTCTAAAAATTATTCCCGTCGAAATCTGACAACTTCGAAATTTTCAACTTAAACCTCGTCGCGGCGCTTTATAAGAAAGGCGTGCGAGGTCTTAGACGGCATTTTCGGGTTTTAACCAGAAACTTCTTTGCATAAAATTATCAGTTAAGAAAAGACTGAGATATTACATTTTTAAAGCATTTTCAAATCTATCTTGTGTCTC
>NW_021319952.1:424906-439080 GCF_001605985.2 Dendrobium catenatum | reverse complement strand
TGGCATAAACTGGATAATGTTGGCATACTTTGAAGAAGACAAACCAACAAATTTAACAAAAATCCCTCAGAAATAAAAGAACATGATGCTGCTCATCAAACACACCTAACAGGCTTGTTACAAACAAAGATTGTTCCTAAATATTCATGCATTAACATAACATTTAAAGCTCGTTTTTACTCAAAAGCATTAAAAGAATTCATTGACATTAAATAAAGTTTCATACCTGTGATAACATCAGAGAGTCTTTTGTTCATGTTGTGACATTCCATAAAACTTTGGTGAACTGGTGGACGAGCTTGGCCTTGTGATGGGTAGATCAGTAGATCTAACAGTTCCTTGCCTGCCAACTGTCCTCTGAGGAAAGAGTGTTTACCTGTTCTGCCTTCAGTAGTAGTCTTGTTCAAGAGAGGACAAGACTTTGCCATATGGCCCTGGCTTGTGACACCAGAAGCATGTATTAGTGCCAGGAAAGGCACTCTCCCTTTATGGGTTCTTCCCACACTTAATGCATAGAGTTGTAGAATAAAAAGTTGGATTAAACTCTGTCAATTGGGCGCTTCAGGATTGAAAGACTTGGGTAGTTTGGATCTGTCCTCATTCTTCCTCTTTGGAAGTCCTCTCTCCTGAGTACTCTGACAATCCAGTTCATCTTTCCGTGCTTTATAACTAATTTTAGTATAATTCTTCAATATCCCAAAGGAACTAATGGCGTCTAATGCTATCCCTCAAAAACCACAAAGGAAACCGGTGCATTTCTCTTCTGCATTAGGAATAGCAATGAGAGCATCACCTAGAAAGCATCGTGAATTCAGCCTCATACTCAGCAAACGGTCCTGTCACCCGCACCAGGTGCCTATTGAATTATCTTGCATTGCTCTCCTAGCAGTCATGGCACACCAATCTTTTAAACACTTGACAAATCCACCCATGTTGAATTTCGCATATGCTAGATCTCCCCAGTAAAGATTTCTCCAACTGTCTTCTCAGCCCACTTTCTGCTTCCCCATAGAAGGCATGAGTAGCTAAGGCTACTCTATCTATCCTGGGCATAGCATCCCCTCCAAAATCTTCTCGACCTTCATGAACCAATCCTCTGCTTCTATAGCTCCACCCTCCCACGAATGATGGTGGGCTTCATGTTCCATGGAAATAACTTTAAAATACTGTCAATTGGAGCACTTACCACTACCTCCAGCTTGAGTCTGGCGTACTCTTTTATCATCCCGTCATAGCCGCATCATTTTGGAAAAGCGTCCAACAGTAGGCATTAATGCTACTGCCTTGAGCTCTACTACAGATGGTGATCCTCCTGACCTCCACCTGTGTTGCTATCAGTGGACATCAGGTTCAGGTTCCTTCACCCTGAGAAACAAATCACAAAGCATCTAAGCATAAATAACACAAGGCACCTATAACCTACCCTAACCTATAAGATCATCCTATTGGCCTTTCAGAAAATCAATATTCCTCAATTCCTCGCTCTGATACACCCCTGTGTCATCGACCCGGCCGGTTAAGCTCGCTAGTGCGAGGCGGGAACAGAGATCGGACGGAGAAGAGGTACAAGGTAGCATGGCATAAACTAAATTCATCATAAAGAAGAATGTTAACATCACTACAACAAGAAAAGAAAGAGCCACTAAAAGTTCCAAATAGTAATTTTGCTTTTCATACCTTGTAAAAAGAGGATTACATCAAAAATTCTTCCAAATGAAAGGATTCCAAAATCATATTTTGAGTTCTTTCCAAAATCTATAACATTCATCTTCTAACAAAAAAGGCAAAACACAAAAGAACCTGCCGCCCGCCGTCTCCCTACGACAGTAGGTGCGCGGAGGTTGGTCAGCCATTATCTAGAAGCAGGGTCTCCTGAAAAGTTCCCATAACTAGGGTGAGTCAAACTCATAGGCAAATGCTTTACCAATAAATATTTAGAGAAAAAATAAAAGAATGAAGCTAACTGAATAAAAAGAATATAGAACTCATTGCAAATTAAATAGAATACTTCAATGTAATCCATTAAATCCTTTCCTTAACATAAACTTGTGATGCAACACTTCCATAACAAAAAGAATACTTTCCCTTAAACCATAATGCTTTCCTTAAACCATAATGCCTTTCATATGCTTAATATAACATGTATTTTAATCACCCGTCTCGGAGATATCTCATTTTGTACTGATCAGGTACAACATAATAGGTCATTCTTTACATGCTCTATAGACTCCCTTTCCAATGCTCAAAAGAGCATCACCTTTACCAATGCTCATAAGAGCATCACCTTTACAAATGCTCATAAGAGCCTCACCTTTTACCGAAGATATTCCGCATCAACATGCACATACAACTTTATCTGTTTTGTTTTTGTTCTCATAACATGCATATGTTTAAATGTCCCCTAATATGCCATATAGTTTCATAATAACATAGGATGAAAAGGGCAAGTTCTTTTCTTTATTCCTTAACCAAGAAAGAGTAAGTGCAATAAAATAAATAATTCCTTTCATAAGAAATATGCTTGAAAGTAAGGGATTTCTTTACTTCATATCCATAACCATAATAAAAAGAGATTCATAAACTTAAAGAGCATAAATCAAAATATGCTTGAAGGGATAATAACAATTTCATTTTCTCTTAAAATTTAAAGGTATTGCATTTACGTACCTACCTCAAATAAAAAGGTCTTCACTTAAGTATACTTAGGAGCTTCTCCCTCCAATTGATCAAAACCTAAAAGGGATACAACAAACAATATTACAAACCTATATAAAGCTCCTAAACCTTAAGTTAAGAAAAAGAGAACTCTCCCTCTTCCTACAATTCATGCTTCAATAAGAAAAAGAAGAAACCCCATAAGTGTCAAACTACCATTTTAATTTAAAAGCTTCTAAGGATGGCTTCTAAAAACCCTTCCCAACATAAAGAGAACTCTTTTGATCAATAATTTCAAAATTGGGAAAATAACCCTAATTTCCAAAACTCAAAAGTTTTGTTAAACACTACAAGTTCTTCACATAAAAGCTTCTCCAAACCTCTAGAAATTCTTTTTGTGAAGGCAAACCAAAGAAAAGCATGTTTTAAGAAAAACCCTAATTTCCAAATTCCATATTTTCAAGAAATCAACTAGCATTAAGGTTTAGAAACATCCTTTAATCATTCTCTAAACTTTTCTCAAAGAAAATCCAAGTTTTCTAAAAACCCTAGAAATCTTCTCATTCAAAAATCTAAAGAATGAGAGGGAAAATCATCATTCTAATGCATACCTTAGCCTTCCCTTAGCCTCCCCTAAGATTTTCCTCAAGATTGGCCGCCGAAAACCGCCGCCGGAGCAAACGCCGAAGTCGCCGTCCGAGCCTTGCGTCCGCCTTCTCCTTGTTCCGCACGGTTTGGCCGTGACATGCGAATGGGAGAAGAGTGAAGGGTTTCGGTTTTTGTATAATGGGAGAATGGGTTATGCCAAAAGATTTAATTGCCCCCACTTAAGTAATTTCGGCCTTCATAAAACATAGGGGTAGAATTGGCATTTCTAACCTTCCAAAATTCATAATCTTCAAAATACTCATAATACAATATATGTTCTATACATCAAAACGATCAGAATTTTACGCTCTATTTTCTAAAATTATTCCCGTCGAAATCTGACAACTTCGAAATTTTCACTTAAACCTCGTCGCGGCGCTTTGAAAAGCGTGCGAGGTCTTAGACGGCATTTTCGGGTTTTACACACACAAGCAGAAACCCTCACCAAACCGCTCAGTCTCCTCTCCCTCTCACAAGAGGGAAAAGAACCTTAGGCCCCCGCTTTGTTTCACATGGATCGGCCGCAAGTACAGAAAGCTCCCGCATCTCTCTCACACAATTTTCTTTTAGTCATGCTAATAGAAGCCCTCTCAAATCCTTCAGCTTGTCTACTTGTCTCCCATCATGCTTGAGCAATTCCAAATGCAGATTATTTGTTAATTTTTCAAGATGGAGACATGAACCTATGATATTGAAGGATATCAAACATGGAAATTAAAAGGATGGCATGTAACTCCAACAATTTGAAGGATGAGATTGTTCTGTAACCTTCTTTCTTCTTGTGAGATAAAATATACACTTTTGTAGACATGATTTTCCATGCTAGCAGTTAGATCCAACAATACTCTAGCATAGATCCATCACAAAGCAAGCAATAACTCTTGAATTGCATTACATATGAACTTAATTATATATTTCTACAAACGTACACCTTTCAGGACATTGTTAGTAACTTTCTACACTTATGCTATCGGATGCTAACAAAATTTCCTGTTCATTTGCATGTTAATTTTGTGCAAATCTTTAAAGTGTATTTTCAGAGTGTGCATACAAGAGTGACTGAGCGGGACTTAACTTAACATGTCCCCGCAAAATGAATTATCTCATTTGCATTTCAAGCAAGCATAATAATTTCTAGTTTCATTTTCTTTTATTTTAATTTTTCAGGCTCTGTATGCTACTCTTTCATAGAACTACTTTTCTAGTGATATTAAGAAAATTTGAGATACAAGTTAATATGATACTGCTGTCAGAAGAGGCATCAAGTTATTTTAACATTAAACCATAGCAGAGAAATCAATACAAAAAAGAATTGGAACTTTAAAAAGGAAAGGTCATGAACTGATCAGATTCAACTATAAGGACTGTTAAGTATCAAACCCAACTTCTGTTCAGTTTGCTTTTATTCTTCGTAATATGTGTGCATCAGTGTATCTTCAGTAAAGAGATCTAAACTCCTCGTCTTTTATCTTAGTTTTCACAAATCTAAGGCTTACAAATCATAAATATATATATATATATATATATATATATCAATAAAAGTTAAGTTGCTTGATTCTTCTATAGGTGCAACAATGAAAATGAATTCATAGATTACAGAACGAAAGAACAAATAAGATAACAAAACCCAACAACTAGGATAACAAGTAGAGGTGAGCAACAGCCAGAGAATGGTCATTATACCAAGTTGAAGCATGTTATCTCTAAACCTTCCGTTGGCAAGCCATCAATCTCTTGACCGTCATCTGCATATTAAAAATTTTAAATTCATATGATTATATATACATGATATCCAAGTTAACCTCCAAATGATCACAAATTAAAGGCCATTTTCATATCTACTACATACAAGTCGTTAAACTTCTAACCTTGCTAGTAGAAAAATTGCATTTCAAGGTAGACAAAATACATACAAAATAAGCACAGCCAACACTATAACAACTATACACAACATCAATATAGGGTTTTGGCAAGTATCAAATAATAGTAAACAATTATATCGGATTAGGGCTATCAAGTGGACACGGCTAACATAGAAAGCAGTAAAACGACAATCTAAAAGCGCCAATGCATTTTCCATAACACATGGGCTTGAATTGGTTTACCCTAAAGGGCTCAGGTCAACACATAAGCCAATCTATCATTTAAAAGCCACCACCAACCATTATTGACGTATGAAACTTTAAATAAAATTAATTTTGAAAATAATTTTGGAGACCGTAATCGATTGCCAACATAATCAAACCCCTTTGTCTATAAATACACTAATTAATCTTCCATAGCATTTGTGTTTTCTTGTGATCTAACAAATCTCAGGCTAATTCTTGAGTAGGATTGTTAGTAAAAGTTTCATCTACAAATAAAATACATCTAACACTAAGACCAAACCTCATTTCTACTAGATAGAAGTGCGCCTCTTGAAAGATACATGAGGATTGGGGTGAACCGGACGTTGGGCCAACTTGCTAAGATGATCTCTTCCTCTTGTATGTTAAAAGGTTTTTCGAGCTCTCAAGAGAAAGTTATATGAGGGTCATCATACTTTACCAACAATTATTGTTGACTTTCGATAGAACCCAGCCAAAACAATGACTAGGGACACTTGTCGCACAAGATTCCGAGAAGCCTAGCCCATAATAAAACACTCAACCAACTCGCTTTATGAAATAGACTGCGTCTATGCTTTTGGGACATCGAAATTACCAACAAAAAGATGAACATACTGTCCGAGTGCCCACATGAAAGAAATACGAGAAAATGACCTGCATGTAAGGCAATGATGAAAATTTGATATGTGTGAGACGAAGATGAAGATTTACAAGCAAAAGTGTAACATATACATAACATAAAAAAGATAACATAATGTTATTTTAAAATTTATAAACAATCATATTTTTAATATTAGAACTGTTATATATATCCTCTACCAAATCAATGACATCTCCCATAAGCCCTATGACACCCCATGCCTCATCCTGAGGCATCAATCTATCCTGTGCCTAAGGACTATAATTTCATATTAATGAGTTGTCTAGCTCATAATTAATAAAAAAAGAAAGAAAAAGAACCCTAAATATACTTTCCCATATTCCCTCTTGGCCTCACACAAAAGCCACCATCACGTCTGTACACTCTCTCCCTCTCAATTTGCCTAAGCTAGCCCACTATCTTGCGCCTATCTTTCTTTCTCTAGCAAGTTTAGCCCACAAGACCACTTAAACCTCCAACACCGCATCTCCCCGCCCACTACTACTCTTCTCCCTCTCAATCCTGCTCCTCTACCACTACGCATAGCACGTGCGCACAACCCCACCTGTACTTCTCAATTCATCCTAACATCTACCACAACCTCACCCTTTCTCCCACTTACACTCTTGCAAATTTTGTGTCCAACCTACTCTCCATAACTCTTTGTCCCACCAGGTCACTCCCCAGTTTGGCTCACCCTCTACCACAAACTGGAGTATAACAGAGAAAGATTTCAACATATCAAACTCCATACTTAACAACAGGAAGCATGTAATATTTCTTACTGAACATCAACATAATTAAAACAATTACAGAACTCCACTAAAACTTTTGAACTTTACTTACATATCAAAAGGTTTATACAGCTATTATTCAGATCTCCTCTAAGATCTCTTTGTACTCCAAAACATATTTACATCAAAAACAGACGATCACCTCTTTCTCGCCTAAAGCCCTACGGGCTCATTTCCCTTACCTGCAATACAACCACTGCTAATGAGCTATTGTCCAATGAAATACACCAGCGATATATAAGAAATAATAATAAACAAATAAGAAATGCTTAACAATACTAACATAGTTAAACACATATTGAAATGTCATATTGAGCCTGAAAGTGCCTAGCAGTATTATTTATCTTGCCATAATCATTTCACATCTTTAAATAAGTTATATAATAGCTGTAAGTTTTTGCACCATTTTAACTTTCCAATTCAAGGTTGGGTCTAACTTCCCAACTTTTTAGAATGGAAGATGTTCTCCCATTCAGGGTTGAGTCAAATTTCTCAACTTCTAGAATTAAGAGTGTGGGCTTATCTCATCAGGTTTTTCGTCTTTCCTTGTGCGGGCCTATCCCCCATATATAACTTATTTCACCTTTTATATAGTCATCCTTTTTAGCCCTAATGACATATGCTTTTGATGACATAGTTGTGCTTTAGCTGCCCTTTAGCTGTCCTTTAGCTACTCTTTAATTGCACTTTAATTGCACTCTAATTACACTTTAGTTGTGCTTTGGTTGCGCTTTGGTTGCGCTTTGGTTGCACTTTAGTTGCGATTTGGTTGCGCTTTAGTTGCACTTTAGTTGCGCTTTTTGCTCATTCAGTGGTTTATTAATATTACCCTTTTATGCTTACAAAATCATTAACATTGCTAAAGATTACCCTTTACATAAACAATTTCATACATATACAACCATATTCATACAAAATAACCAAAATAAACTAGAATACATATGATCATAAACATGATCAAGAACAAGTGCAATAATAAAATATTTACTAATTCTTATGATCTTGTTTGGGTATCTCACCTCGTTCTCTAGGGAAGTCGGGTCAATTCATTCTCCTAAAGTACCCTTGCCTATTTTCCTTTTATATACAATCTCAAAGAAGTTTCTCTTCATTCACCCCAATGTGACCTCTCTTCTCCTAAGTATCCTTTCTTCACTTTTCCTTACCTTTTTTTTTTCAACCCAAAGAGTAACCAGTTACATCAACTTAGCCTGCATCAGTTTCCACCACTCTTCCGCACAACCAGCTTCAGCATTTTACTGAATTCCAACAACTAAATTTCAGAAATTTATTATCTAAAATCCTCCTTCAAAGCATATCACAGCAGCAGGCTCCCGCTACTCAGCTTGAAGCTGGCTTCCAATGTCCAAGGAGGGACGGGTGGGAAAAAAAGTTAATGTCTCCACAGAATAAATCACACTATTAAAATGATAATAACCCTTCTAATTCCACTAAACCTTCTCAGCCATTCTCAGCCCTAGGATTTCCATCAGCTTTATGCATGTCGGTTTAAGTGGAATTACTACAGTAATTGAAGTACATACTATTAAATAATTTATTAATACTTAGCATTTAATCTAGCTATCATTTAAACCATAAACTGCAATTAAATACAATCAATTAAACAATTAGTTTGATAATTTACATATACTTATATATGTTAAAAATGCTTGGAATTAAAGTGGAATGTATATAAAAATAAGCTAACATTTAGAGGAAGTTGAAGCTTACATTATTTTAAATATTTTTTAAGAGTATTACACACCAACCCATCCTTTTCTCTAAGCAATCCCTTTTCCGCACCTCCGGATCGAAAGATATAACCTCCTCCCAACTCCGATAAACTACATTGCATCACCTCATCTCCAAACTTATATCATCCATAAAGCAAAACCCAATATATACTAGTACATGCCTATATAGATAGTACGTAATTACCTAATAGGTTTGATGAGGACATCTACAGGAGATTCTAGCGCAAGAACACATTGAAGATCTACGGCTAAACTTGCATCTTTTTATTTATGATTGATGTATTGCAATTTTATTATTTTAATGTTCTTTTCCGTTTTTGCGCTCACTTGAAGGACTAGATGCATGTAACCCAAAGGGGTAATTTGATCTTTTCTCTTATTCTTGTATGGAGGCCTATTTATAGCCTTCTTTTCCCTCTTATGAGGTTAATGAAGATTATTATGAAAATTTCTCTGTTTTACTCTTGTGAGAGTTTGAGAGTTTTTGAAGAGAGCTTTGGGGAAGTCCCTTGGAGAAGGGCAACGCAATACCCACCAACCTTGAAAGCGTCTGGGTTCGTGGTTCTTTTCTTCCCTATCTTCCTTTTTCCCCCCCTCCCCTTCCCACCTTAGCCGCCGGCCACCTCAAGCCCTCTCTCTTAATCCTAACCGTCGGCCACCCAAGCCCCATCCCCTCTTCCATCTCCCTATTCCTCCCCCTTTTCCCAACCCCGGACACAAACCACCCACGCTCCACCATCAGCTCCCCCTCATCGTCCGTCAAGCCGTCGGCCTCCCACTGGATCTCCTCCATCAACCACCGGCCACAACCACCCATGCCACATCCGCCGGCCCTACCTTTCCCTTCCCCTCCTTCCTTTCTTTCCTAATATCATTTAGGGAAAGAATTAAATATTTTCCTAATTTAGACCATCTTAACTTTGGAAAGAATTCAAATTTCAAATTCAAATTAAATTGAATTTGAAACCCTTTTCTAAAGGAAGATCAATTTAATTTGGAAACCCCCCAATCCCCTTTGCCTCCAAAATTTCAAATCTTCCTAATTACTTTCCTTTTCCACCAAACCTCATTTGGAAAGCCTAGATGTCAATTAATTAATTCAAATTTGAATGTTGAAATCTTTCCAAAATTAGAAGTCTATTTTTGTAAAGTTTTCAAATCAAATCCAAATTAATTTCTCATTGGATGTGACTAAAATTCCCCTCCCTAATTTTGAGGTTCCCAATTAAGCAAGCATTTAACACCTTCCCAAACCCTTCCCCTCATCTCCATATCGCCGGCCCCTCCCTCCCTTTTCTCTCTCTCTCCACTTTAATTCTCATTCTCCTAATCACATCAATCAAAACCTCTCAATTAGGAAAAGATTACCTTTTCCCTCCCATTAGTTTGAATTCAAAATTCAAACACTAGTTCTCTCATAATTGAGCCTGAAATTTAATTTCCAATTTATGACAAAGCCAATTACAACCCCACCCATCCCTTCCAAAGAGTCTTCCTCAATTTTCTTCCCTTTGGGACTTTTCTAATTGATGTCTAAGGTTTACTGCAAGCCTATCTTGTTGTCCTACACCACCAAGAGGTCTTTCTTGTTGTCCAAAGACCTCCCCGATGTGGCAATCGCTGTCCAGATTTTCTGGAGGTTGTTTGGTTGCTGCATGTCCAGAACTATTCCAGGTGCTGAATTGCTGTCCCGACCTTCATTGTTGCTGTCTACAGTGTCTATAGCTGTTGTTCAGCCATCTTGGAGACCTCCTATGGCTTCCCTGATGTCCAAACAGTCTCCAATCGCCATCCTGAAGGCTCCCTGATCTGATGTCGCTGTCCATCCTTCCTCAAGCGTATAATCGGTCACACCGGAGCATAGTAACTCCTCTACTTGGGGTAAACCCTACCCCCAACTCTTTTATCTTCTTAGTTTACTTCTCCAACGTGGTTATACTTTGATTCACAAAGCTCATGTCAAGCTCTTAAGCGTTAAAACTTAGAGAACTAGAGAGTTGAGTGAGGGACTCGTGCATAGTGTCCAATCTCATTATTAGTTTAGGAATTTACGTTGAAAATCATTCATATATGCAATGTTAGAATAATTGATTGTTTTACGATCTTAACTCCTATGCATGTAATTTAGACTAAGCATGTTTTACCGCTCTTTGTATTTTATCTCGTCGTTTAAAATCAATAGAAAGGATATAATTATTGTGACTCCTAGAATTAAGCATGCAACTTCCTTAATCTAGTCATTCTTACATGTACATTCTACATCATCTTGGCATCAAAGCATGGTAGGCATGCATAACACGTACTAGAAGTCACCCTAGGGGTTTGCCTATCCATAAGTTATAGTATTTCATGCATATCATCATTTAATATATTTTATTTCACTGTTATGCTTGCTGTCCATGCAAATCCGGCACTCATTTAGTGAGCTTTAGGTTAGTTCTTAAGTGTTTAGGTGTTGTCTTCAACCCAACAACCATCCTAATTGCCTAGATCTCTTAAATCTCTCCTGTAGCTTGCTGCCCATTCATTTCCTGAACCATATAGCGTGTCATAATAGTGTTTTCTCCTTATAGAGTGTTGTCCCTTACATCCAATCTTCATTAGGCTTCACTTAGCACTTCCCAATCGACCCGATAAGACTTCAAAAGAAGTTAGATGACCTCATTAACCTAGTGAGCTCTATGACTAAAACTACGAGGGAGAAATATGTTGACTCTCCCAACTCTAGGTACGTGCCCCATTCATTCATTCATACTAGTCGGAAGGTGCCTCATTCCGCTTATCAACCTAGACCTAAGCCTAAGCCACAACAACCTCACATAGAGTCACATTACCGTCTACCCACTTTTGATGGTTCCTCGAACCCTTACTACTTTAGGAATGGGTTAGACAATTAGAGAACTATTTTGAATCACATGATATCCCTAAGTCCCGCTAGGTTAGCATTGTTGAGTCTCATCTGAATGGTAGGGCTCGCCGATTTTGGATGAGGTTGAAAGATCATAAATAATCTCGTGGCGAATACCCTACTTCCGATTGGAAAAGCATGAGACGAGAACTTGGATTAAAATATCTTTCCCCTACTTATAAGTTATAACCACCCATCCTTTAGTAACATCATGGTTGCTGCCTCACCCTGTAGGTCTTCACCAAGCCTTGATGGTCGACCCTCTATTGGGTCTTCCATTGGATCGGTCTCATATGACTCCCCACTTGGGCTGACTCCTAGCCATCCCAATCAACCTTGTCTGAACACGCATCCTCTCTGCATGTAGATCCCGATTCACCTCACCACGTGAGTAACTTTACCACCTTTAAAATCAATATGGATTCTAAGGCTACCCAACCTTTGGTATCCCCAATCTTTGACCCTGTAAGTGTAATTATACCCGAAAGAAGCACGGCAAAGAAGAAGTTTCCTAAACTTGAGACTGAGTACACTCATTTCATGGATACTAATGATATTATTGATAACGAGGACTTCTTTGAGGATGAAACGGAAGTGATTGAATTAGACGCTCTGACTGACTTAAACCCTGATTTAGGAGATCTAGAACCTTTAAACCTTGATACCTTAGCCCATTTGGATCCTAATATCATCAAGGATATGCCTTTGGATAAGGTCTGCGTGGATGATATTAATTTGATCTCGAAAGAAGCTGATCTGACCTTGAACACATTGAAATTAAATTCAAAAGATTATGATTTAATTGTATCTCCTACTAAGATGACTCCGAATAATTCTGATTTAATTTTGAATAGTTCTGATGGCGATATAGATAATCATGAGTTGGAAGTGAGCCAATTGAATTTACTACCTAAATTAAACCCCGATTTAACTAACCCCAAATCCATTGATCCTAGGGTTATAACCAAAATTGATCCTATTGAGGATAGTAATATAAGTTCGGAAGACAATGATTTGAATTTGAAAGATTTTGAGCCTAATTTGAATAATAAGCCTCCTCTTGTTTTATTGGAGTTTATTTTAGGAGTTGCTCCTTTAGATTTACGTTTGAAAGAATATGTGTGTCTTGATTGGACTATCTCATCGACTTTAATGTTAGAGAGAATATTAACCTATATCTTCATGTCACCCCTCTAACTATTGTGCCCACATATGTCCTAGGCACTCTACCCCATCTTTTGAGTCTCATACATACTGGTGACTCTTTGGGCGATCCCATTATGGTTGTGAGTTAGGACCTTCATCTTATCATATTCTTGATTCCTTCATCATGCCTTTTATATTATTGTCCTCACCTGTTAAGGACCATCTCTCTCCTAGCTGGATAACTTTGCTAGATTACCCTGCTGCCTCTAGGAGACCACCTATGATCCTAGCTAGAACTCCCTTTAGAAATGCCCTTGTAGCTAAGAATGTCTTCATTGCTCCTCCCACACGAGTTCTATTAAACATGGAAATTTTATGTCCTCTCATTTTGTGACCGATCCGTCTTTATTCCTATCTATGTGTGCTTGTGAGTTAGTATGTTTGTGTGTTTTTATAGTCTGTTTACTTCCAAAAAAAATTCTTCTATTTACAACTTTTGTGTAATCCCACAATTCATGCCAATCATCATTGCATTGAAACCCTTGCATCCACATTTGCATTACATCTGCATGACTTACATAAGAAAATTACATGCCTAATTGAACAGGATAATATTAATTATAGACTTCATGCTGAATTTAAATGACAATTTGAAACTTTTGAGGTTGGTAACTCAGTGATGGTGCGGATTCGTCTGGAAATTACATGCTAGAAGTGCGGGACTATTTAAAACAGTCAAGAAAATCAATGGCAATGCTTACATGATAGATCTGCCAGAAGAGTTCAACATTCATCCCTCTATTAACATAGAAGATTTAGTAACTTATGAGGGTCTAGAGATTAAACCCCAAATCCACTTCAAATTAAGCCTTGTGTGACCCCACCTATGAGAACCAAAGCCTACCTCCACTCGCAAATATTCCTAAAATACCTATAGTGGAAAAGGTTGACATGATTCTAAGTTATGACATTATTTTCACAAAAGAGGGTGGACGAAGAAGGTATCTGATAAGGTGGGGAGGTAAACCAAAGATAGAGGATTCATGGATTGATCGAGAGGAGTTGAAGAGCTTGGATCGAGACTCATTTATAGCTCTATAAGATTCCTTGAGACACTCACTCGACGGAATCGAGTTTTATCCCACCCGAGAAGAATGATGAGGACATCTACAGGAGATTCTAGCGCGAGAAGACATTGAAGATCTACAACTACACTCGCATCTTTTTATTTCTGATTGATGTATTATAATTTTATTATTTTAATATTCTTTTCATGTAACCATAAGGGGTAATTTGATCTTTTATCTTAATCTTAAATTGAGGCATATTTATAGCCTTCTTTTCCCTCTTATGAGGTTAATGAAGATTATTATAAAATTTTCTGTGTTTTGCTCTTGTGAGAGTTTGAGAGTTCTTGGAGAGAGCTTTGGGGAAGTCCCTTGGTGAAGGGCAACATAATACCCACCAACCTAGGAAGCGTCCAGGTTCGTGGTTCTTTTCTTCCCTATCTTCCTCTTCCCC
>NW_021319952.1:398284-424669 GCF_001605985.2 Dendrobium catenatum | reverse complement strand
CCTGCCACAACAACCCATGCCACATCCGCCAGCTCTACCTTTCCCCTCCCCTCCTTCCTTTCTTTCCTAATCTCATTTACGGAAAGAATTGAATACTTTCCGAATTTAGATCATCTTAACTTTGGAAATAACTCAAATATCAAATTCAAATTAAATTGAATTTGAAACCCTTTCCTAAAAGAAGATCGATTTAATTTGGAAACTCCCCAATCCCCTTTGCCTCCAAAATTTCAAATCTTCCTAATTACTTTCTTTTTCCACCAAACCTCATTTGGAAAGCCTTGATGTCAATTAATTAATTCAAATTTGAATTTTGAAATCTTTCCAAAATTAGAAGTCAATTTTTGGAAAGTTTTCAAATCAAATCCAAATTAATTTCTCATTGGATGGGACTTAAATTCCCCTCCCTAATTTTGAGGTTCCCAATTAAGCACGCATTTAACACCTTTCCAAACCCTTCCCTTCATCTCCATTCCGCTGGCCCCTCTTTCCCTTTTCCCTCTCTCTCCACTTTAATTCTCATTCTCCTAATCACATCAATCAAAACCTCTCAATTAGGAAAAGATTACCTTTTCCCCTCCCATTAGTTTGAATTCAAAATTCAAACCCTAGTTCTCTCATAATTGAGCCCGAAATTTAATTTCCAATTTATGAGAGAGTCAATTATAGCCCCACCCGTCCCTTCCAAAGCCTCTTCCTCAAATTTCTTCCCTTTGGGACTTTTCTAATTGCTATCTAAGGTTTACTGCAAACCTATCTTATTGTCCTGCACCACCAAGAGGCCTTCCTTGCTGTCCAAAGACCTCCCGGACGTTACAATCACTGTCCAGATTTTTTGGAGGCTATTTGGTTGCTGTCCAGAACTAATCCAGGTGTCGAACTGCTGTCGTGACCTTCATTATTGCTGTCTACAGCGTCCATAGCTGCTGTTAAGCCGTCTTGGAGACTTCCTATGGCTGCCCTGATGTCCAAACAGTCTCCAATCGCCATCTTGAAGGCTCCCTGATCTGAAGGCATTGTCCATCCTTCCTCAAGCATACAATCGGTCACACCGGAGCATAATAACTCTACTTTGGGTAAACTCTACCCCCCAACTCATTTATCTTCTTAAATTACTTCTCCAACGTGGTTATACTTTGATTCAGAAAGCTCATGTCAAGCTCTTCATCGCTAAAGCTTAGAGAACTAAAGAGTTGAGTGAGAGACTCGTGCATAGTGCCTAATCTCATTGTTAGTTTAGAGATTTACGTTGAAAATCATTCATGTATGTAATGTTAGATTAATTGATTGTTTTATGATCTTAACTCCTATGCATGTAATTTAGCCTAAGCTTGTTTTACTGCTTTTTGTATTTTACCTTGTCGTTTAAAATCGATATAAAGGATATAATTATTGTAACTCCTAGAATTAAGCGTGCAACTTCCTTAATCTAGTCATTCTTGCATGTACGTTCTACATCAAGGTTCCAACCAAGAGTATGAGATGAAATAGTCATATCACCCAAGAGGGGAACTCGCCTTAAGGGAAAGTGATCTCAGGAAAGCTAGCTTGTGCCAGCTCATAGATCCACGACCACTATTCCCCAATGGGCTCGCAGCATGAAGATCCTTATGGATAGGTACCTATCACCATACTCAACAAATCTCAACAGATGACCATCACCACTCAAAGCCCTAGAGGTCACTCACCTCAATAAGGATCACCCATTGACCGCTAACATCCCCGATTCAATTATAAGAATAACACACCTCAAAGGTCCCTCAACTCAGTAGGAGACACTCATCCATAACAAATATCCATAGTCAACACCACTTAACTATCCTAACATCCCCGATCCAACAACAAGAACATAACTCAAAAGACTTCGCTACAACCTAGGCTAAGTCAAGCCTCAATTCATTCCAATTTTCATCCAAGGGGACTCACCTCTCGCACCCAAAGGTTTAGCATTTTATTTTTTATCAGTAATGTCATATCTTATATTTTTTTATGTCTCCATGTAGACCTCCTTTTAGCCCTCTTAACTCTATAAATAAAATGTGAAAATGTATGCTTTAGACCTTTTTGCCTTGATACTTGCTTTGAGAATTGCTGATAGATTCTAGAACTCTCCCTTAACTCTCCATACTCGCTCAAACCTAGCCTAATTTTCTAACTCTAACTCATCAATCTCCTGCTAGTAAAATTGTGTGTCATCAATGAACAAATTTGAATTCCATATCCTCGAAAGTGCGCTGAGCATAGATTGATATAAATGAACAAAAGACATATACACCTTCAAAAGCAACAAAACCCCAAGTGGTCAATGAAGCTAGAGAACTGAACCTACACCACTCACAGTGACTTGATAGAAATGGATGACAAGCTTGCTAAGATGTTCCAAGATGCGATAGGGTAGATGCAAAGGTACATTTTGAAGGAGAGTATTTTAGAAGGACCATCTGACTTGGAAGTTTGTCAGAAAAGGGAGGAAACGAAAGAACTCACCTCAACGCTCAATGCAAATCATACTTGTAGCCACTCCATTGATAAGAAGTACAACCCTCCACCTCAAAGAGTGCAAAGGAGAGAATGTAGCCAACCAACATATTCTATAGCGAGATCACTCAGACAAGACCGTTTCCCAACTTCAAGAAGCCCAAACTACAATAACAACAATGAAGGACAAACCCCATCGACATTTCACGTATTTTGAGTCAACGACATCTTTGCTCAATGTTGCCGGCACTTTTAGGCACTTTTAAGTTTCAACTATACTTTATTACCTTCAAGGGGTCCTCTCTTTGGAGGTTCTCTCACCTACCACTAGGTATAATCATAGGTAGTTTAACGAAAGTTTCATGGAAAATGTTGTAGATGCAATATTTGGTTCAAGAATATTCAGCATCCATGTAAGAATTGCATTGTCACTGGTTGAGTATTTCATGCAATCCGATAAGGAAATAAATCCATGACACCAAAGGAGCTAATTAGTATTGTTTAGTTTAATTGAAGAAGAAATATTTGAAATAGTATAGGAAGCCATAGGTGAACACCACAGAGAGAAAGAATAGAAAAGTAGAAGAACTTAGACAATTATAGAAATAGGAGGTGGAAGAACAGAGTAAACAAAGTATGCAGATCAATGGCTATGAAAGCACCCACATGCGTGCATTTAGCATGGAAGGAAGAAACTGAGCATGGCAGCCAAGGAACATGGGGTGAATGGACAAGGTAGGTGCAGTATGAAGGTGCTAGCACATTGAGTGCGAAAACAGCTAAGTGAGGTGCAATGAGACAAGAAATAGTGATTAAATTACCCAAAGAGTATCACAGTACTGATTATTTGTCAATTAATTTCTTCACTCATAAAACAAGTAAGGATGGTCAAACTAGCATGGTTAGCAATGAATGGCATAGAAATTAAGTTGGAATGAAGAAGGATAAAATAACGTAACCATGCATACATTTTGTTTGAATCATTGCATGATGGTAAAATGATTTTCAAAAAGAAAATTATAATACAATCAACAAACATACTACGAAGGCCCCATTTCTTTTTTTCCTTCAATAAAGCTAGCATCATCAAAAAGTACATTATTTACTGAACCAACAAATAATTTAAAAAGGTATGCATAGAAAACAAATCCCAAAATAATGAACCAGCTTAAAATAAAAATTGCCCAAAAAATAGTTTGTTGCACTTGTATATAATAGTTCTAAAAAATACTGCCTGTGCGAAATTCGATTATGTCCTCCTCAGAATAACAAAAACCTCCCCTCGCAGTATAGCAAAACCTGCAAGTGGAAGAAATTAACATCAAGACTGAATAGACTGCATCATTAGTCCGCATAAAGAAAACAGGGCTCTATACACTAAACTGAAACTGTTAAAATATGATCTACTGTTTCCTTGCTATTAAAAAGAAAATTCAAATATTTGAAGCAGTAAACTGGACCACAACAGTTATCTTTACCCACTAACTACAAGATGCATATGGATTTTGGCAAGCGCATATGCGGCTGAAGGAATGATAGCCTCAACTTCATCATCATTTACCTTCAAAATCATAAAAAGAAATTCATTATGACAAAATAAAAGAGCCTGAGCACTTTAATATTTCAATTGTATAGAAGGCATTATAAAACTACATGATCAGAACTGTGTAATAAAAGACCTGGAGACGAAGCAAATGAAGCAAGGTATGGTAAAGCATCCTTGGAGATCAGCTCATCCATTACTCTTTTTTTTGGTATATTTATTTCATTGGGCTTAAAATATTTCAACAATTATATAGAGTCATTTACGTTATTTTTTATTTTTACGACTTCATATTTACTTTTCTTAGTTCTGTCATCATTTTAGTCGTGCCATTATGTTTGTTAATAATTTTCATCTTTTTGTCATTATTTTGCTAGCAAGATTGATGGGAATCAAAAGTAAAAAAATTGACTACTGGAATTCCTATTAGTTATGAGTTCTTTGAGAGAGAAAGAGAAAGAAAATGAAAGCATGGGAGAGTTAGAGAGAGATCGGCAAGAGAAACCAAAAAGAAGGGAAGAAAAATCGAGGAGAGAGGCAAAGCGATTGTTGTATTAATCATCAATAATGTATGCAAGGTACAAGCATCCCATTATTTATAGATAGATTTTCATCATTTTAGGAAATAATAAAAAAAGACTTGTGATCATAAAGATTTTACCAAATTTGAAATTATAAATCATTCAATTTTGGGCATTTCTTTCATAATATGCCCTCAAAATAGACGATATTTTCATCTTTATTTCCTTCTTATTTTATGACTTGTAATTGCCCCATATATTTCCATCTTTATTTCCCGCATTCACAGTCTTGTTGTGCCTTCAATCCCAATACCATAGCCTCGTGCACCTCTATTTGTAACCCTATTACATCGCAAAACTGCAACTCTGGTTCACCTTTGCCCAGTGAAAGACTAACATTAGAAGAAGATACGTCTCCTCTCTCTTCTTCTTTCCTCCCTATGGCACAGGAAGAAACATTGCAAAGTTGATGAAAGATCTCAGCTACACTCGTCATCGGTTAGTAAACTCACCCCCAGAAAGAAGACCCGATGAACATCACCATCTCCACAAATGGCCTCAACATGCAGACTCAAGCTTACTAGAGCACCCTCTCACCCTATTTATTGGTAGGAGGTTATGAAACATCGCGTCAAAATCCATAAATGAAAAAAATGATTAATTAAATAAAAAACGCATCAAAGGGACACATGAGAAAAAATTTGCCACCTACCACCATGCGGTAATCGATGTTCATCTCTCAAAATATTTATTGCTCCATACAAATAGGATCGACATCGCCCTGGCAAAGCAGAGATCACATCGTCAACAATAAAATGCCTCAGCCACTGTTGGTTGACTCCGCCCTTTGTGATAAGCTCCGCAATGAGTAGCACACGAGTCCCCAATAGATGGCGAGTCTTATGTACCCCAACACTATAAGTGACTGCAGAACTCATGCCACTATAAGGTATGCCCCCTCTTTTGTGATAAGCTCCGTAAAAGTAGTGTGTGACTTGTCTCTAATTCGGCAAACGATGGCAACAAATAACCCTGATGGGTGGCTCCCTCTATCATGAACGTGACAAGCTCCGTAACACAGGCAAAGCCTGAATCATCTCACTAGGTGAGTCTTGAAGGTTATCCCCAAGAAGACCAAGAGTATGGCATAAGGCATGGCCCATCATAGGTGACTTTGCATGCAAACAATGCATCACACAACCACTGAGTTGGGAAGATCTAACTTACATCACAAAGAAAGAAAGATCAAAGCCTCAACTCTTCTTGAAGGCTCAACATGTACAAGGTTGGTATGCAAAAACTAACTAACATCGTCACCCAAGTACAAAAAAGTATTAAAATAAAGCAATCAAATGATAAAAGAATTCTTTTTATATGTATCTTTCTATAGGGTATTATATTAGAAATATCATGACATTACAAAATTAAGATCAATAAGACTTACTTATCAGTCGCACTCGCACTCTCACTACCTTCCTCGCAGTCACTCTCAAGAAATTCTAGGAAATAAATAGTTTGACATAGCACAGTGTTAGACCTGTCCAGCAGACAAGCACCGCCTATTGAGGCAGAATAGTTATGCCTTCATAGGCAAAATAGGCGTCTGCCTATTTAATTGGGCGGGGCACATCAGCATTGAAGAGGAAATTAAAGGGAGAATTAGCGGAAAATTCAAATTAAGGGGGTTGTTTGGATAATTTACTAATTTTTTACTGCTTCAAGTAAGATAGTAAACCTAGGGTTAGGGATAGCTTGTGTTTTGCTTAAATTTGGAGAATTCTTATGTTTGTTTGGGCTCAAGCCACCGGCTAGAGATTGGGAGAGCCGAATCCTCCTTTCCAATTTAGGATCCATTATATCTTGCTACATTTATTCCACCTATTATCAATAAAAAAGAGTTTATCTCCTGTTTTTCCACGTCTTTGTTAGCATTTACTTTTGGTGGATTGCTGAAATTCAATTTCAGCCAAGGTGTTCTTCTATTTCTATAAGCATTTCCTATCACACAACTGCCATGATGACAATGATGTTGGTCATGACAATAATAGTGATTTTGTCCTAGGATATCAATAGAGCCAACAATTGCAATTTGTAGGAGATTGCGATGGAACAATTGGCAGTTGAGTTGAGACGTTGAAAAACCATGCGATGGAACAATTGGCAGTTGAGTTGAGACGTTGAAAAACCATTTAATGATTGAACGCTAAGAAATTAAAGGAGATTATTTTTTAATATTTGCAAAACAGATATCATAATGGTAGGTAGAAATCATGTTTTTTTCGGATCTGGTCATAACAGGAATCATGGGATCTTTGAAAATTGGTCAACTGAACCACATGATTTGTATGTTCATACAAAACCATCAAACCGGAGCACACACAGAAACAGATGGTCAAGAGGATACTGTCAGGCTATTAGTAAATAAAAACCAATTGTTAACAAACCAACAACAATTTATTTTTCTTCTCTAATCATGGGAACCATGGATAATTTAAGTTATAGTAAAATAATGTTGTAATGATTGGTATGTTTGCTTATCATAATCAACTTCAATAAACTATCAATAGAGAATTCATGTATGCGGGACCAAATTTAAACTGAATCAGAGCTGAAAGTGGTAAGTAAAAATAAAATAAAAGAAAAAACATAAGGACACATACAGCTGACCATCCATTAAAATTTGTACTCCTCAAGATCTGCACTGGCCTGCGATAGAGACATTAAGTTTAATAGGAAACAAATATTTCTAATAATGCAGTTAATAGAAGGCACAACTCACGTATCAACTGGGCAAAGCAGCATGCATTCATATCCTTGAAAACTTTGGAATACTCTCCTTATAACACATTCTAAGGGCAAGTTGTTTTTAGCATCAACCTGCATACAATTAATACAACTGTTAATTTTAGAAGAAAAGTTACAAATATGATGCCAAAGAGAAAGGAATGCTTTAATCACTACTAAATATAAAATAAAATACATCAAACTATTGTATTGAATTATATCATTCATCAAATTGCATAAGAATGCTCCAGTATTGCCTGACTGCAGTACCATAAACGGCGTTAGAATGTGTCATATGATACCTATTTTTCCAGAGATTCCTATGGACAGCAAATTCATATCATAGGCATGTTAGAAGTGAATTGAAAGTATTAATTAGGGGAATGATCATAAACGGCGTTCTTTCTCAAAATCTGCCGTAGTTTATAGCCAAAACCAGAGTTAAATGGTGAGGCCTGTGCCCTTTAGTCAAATGAAGATATGACTATTTGCTCTTAGGATTTCAATTAATGTAATGAAAGAAGGGGTGCAGGACAACAACACCACACACCTGCATGGTTGATTATGTTAAAACCCTTGAACCTAAAAGCCTATCTAACATTTTGATAATCACAAATATTATTTGTGGTGTTGTTTTTTGGCTAAATAATATTTTATATCTCCAGATTTTCTACTTATACTAATACTTACAAATATAAATTAGATGAAGGCCAATACAAAACTGAACATACGAATACAATGAAAATCACATGTTGAAGAAAGTACACTCGGCCTAAGCTTAAGAAAAAAGAGTGTTCAAAATCTAAAGCCATCAAGCTAAAACAACACTGATAAAAAATTCAAAATTTGTATTAATTATATAATAATTATTTTTCAACCACCCACCAATAAAACTCACCCATATGGTCCCTCCACTCCATGTAAACTCTTACTACATGCAAACCAAAAAAACTGTATAAATAAAACAAAAGCAAACCTTTTAAGTGACGTAGGATAAAATAACTTAGTTGAAGTTTTTAGATTTAAACATATACATTATATATTTTTAAACATATATTTTAATTAATTTTTTAATAATGTAAATAATATTTATTTTTTATTAATTGTATTTCTATTTATTAATTGTAAATAATCTAGCATGAATGATTTATAGAATCAAATTTATTATCTAAATTTAACATATAATTTATAATTGTAAATTTTAT
Organism: Dendrobium catenatum; assembly: GCF_001605985.2. Classification (NCBI taxonomy): domain Eukaryota; kingdom Viridiplantae; phylum Streptophyta; class Magnoliopsida; order Asparagales; family Orchidaceae; genus Dendrobium; species Dendrobium catenatum. Next base: position 416,138 of record NW_021319952.1, on the reverse strand, counting down.
CAAAATATATAATATAAATTAACAATATTTTATATTAAACTTACAAGTTTATAGGTTAACTAAATTTCTTTTTTAATCACAAATTTATATTATTGCATGATTATTACTTTCTTATTTTATCATTCATTTTTATTTAAATAACAACAACATCAAGCCTTTATCCCACTATGTGGGGTCGGCTACATGAATCCTTTTTTCTCCATTGTGTCCTATTAAAGGTCAAATTCTCATTTAAATCTAATAAAGAAAGGTCATTCCTAATATTTTTTAACCAAGTCTTTTTAGGTCTGTCTCTATTTCTATCACATAACAAGCCCGATGCATTCCTCCACTTCAACCATCCAACTTGAATTTTGTTGATAATATCCCCATCTATTTCACCATCACTTTGAACAATTGATCCAAGATATCTAAAACGTGTACTCTTATTAATGACTTGATTGCCCAAAGTCACAATCCCTTCAGTAGGTCTATTACTACTAAAATTACACTCTATATATTCCGTTTTAGATCTACTCAAGCGAAAACCTTTAGTCTATAATGTTGACCTCCATAATTTAAGTTTACTTTCAACTCCCTCTCTAGTCTTATCAACAAGAAGAATATCATCAGCAAAAAGCATACACCAAGGTACATCCTCTTGCAAATGTCTAGTGAGAACATCCATGACTAAAGCAAAAAGATATGGGCTTAAGGCTGATCCTTGATGTAACCCAACCGAAATAGGGAAATACTTGGTCAAACCACCTTGTGTTTGAACACAAGTAATAGCTCCTGCATACATATCTTTAATGATTTGAATATAAGCATTATTAACTCCTTTCTTTTCAAAAACTCTCCATAGCACTTCTCTTGGAACTTTTTCATATGCTTTTTCTAAATCACTAAATATCATATGTAGATCCTCCTTATTTTCTCTATATTTCTCCATCAAACCTCTTAATAAATGTATGGCTTCCATAGTCGACCTACCCGGCATGAATCCAATTTGATTTTGAGAAACATTAGTATCACGCCGCAACATATGCTCCATAACTCGCTCTCATAGTTTTAAAGCATGACACATTAACTTAATTCCTCTATAATTCACGCAATCTTGTGCATCACCTTTATTTTTAAAAATAGGAATCAACACACTCATTCTCCACTCATCTGGCATCTTTTTAGTCTTCAAAAATATATTAAAAAGTTTAGTAAGCCACGAAATTCCTTCATCTCCTAAGCATTTCCACACCTCTATTGGAATATCATCAGGTCCAATAGCTTTTCCACCCTTCATTTTCTTTAAAACCTCTCTAACTTCGGTTTTACTAATACGCCGATAAAAACATAAATCTTTATTTTCATTTAGGGTGCTAAGGTCACTATAGTCAATCTTATTTTTCATAATTTTCATTAAAAAGTTTAGCAAAATATCTCATCCACCTTTGTTGAATATCATCTTCTAAGAAAAGTATTTTTTGTTCTTCATCCTTAATACACTTCATTTGAACTAAATCATTACTACTTCTATCTCTTTGTTTGCTTAACTTATACATATATCTTTCTCTCTCTTTAGTATCTAATCTATTATATAAATCACTAAAAGCTAAGGTCTTTGCATCGCATATTGCTTTCTTAGATTCCTTACGAGCCTCTTTATAACTTTCCCAATTATCAGAATTTTTAAAATTAAACAAATTTTTATAACAAATCTTCTTATTCTTAATCTTTTCTTGCACATTTGAATTATACCACCAACTATTTTTACTATTATGAGCTTTTCACTAGTCACTTTTTCTCACATAACATTAGCATCCTTATACACAGATAAAATCTTAAGATCTAAAATCTTACTCTCAAAAATATTTTTGTTAAGATTTTTTAAATGAATCCATCTATTCCTAGAATATCGTTTTACTTTATTTTTATTATCTGTCATTTTATCTTAAAGTCCAAAACTAATAATCGATGTTGGGTACATAAATTTTCACTCGAAATAATTTTACAATCTTTGCAATCTAAACAATCTAATTTTTTTTATAAGAAAATAGTCAATCTGGATTGTACTATATCCATTTTTATAAGTGATGAGATACTCATTTCTTTTCTTAAATAAGGTATTAGCAATTGAAAAATCATAAGCTAAATAAAAATCTAATATGGTCTTGCCGCCTTCATTTATTGTTCCAAAACCATAGCCACCATGAATGTTTTTAAAATCATCTACCTCTCTACCAACATGTCCATTTAAATCTCTTTCAATAAAAAATCTTTCTTCTAGAGGTATCTTTTGTAATAATTTTCTAAGTCATTTCAAAAATTTAATTTAAAACTCATATTCAAACCTACTTGAGAAGCATAAGTACTTATAATATTAACAATTTTATCATCAACAATAATCTTTAAAGCTATAATTTTATCTACAATCCTATTAATTTTTATTACATTATCCTTCAAACTCTTATCTATAATAACACCTACACCATTTCAACTACGACTCATACCTGAATACCAAAGTTTAAATCCTAAACTATCAATTTCCTTAGCCTTCTCTCCAACCAATTTAGTTTCCTGAATGCACAAAATATTTATCTTCCTATGAATCATAATATCTATTAATTCTATTAATTTTCCTGTAAGGAAAACCTATTTTCCAAGTTACTATCCTAATTTTAATTTCATGGACTAGCTTCTGTGCCCAAATCCGTCATTGATGTGGGAACCCTTGCCTATTTAACACTACACCCGGGCGCTAGTGCAGCGGCCCTTGCACACTTGTCACTGTATTCAGGCCATACAGCGCGTCGCTTCTAGGGGACGCCCTAGCATTAACACAATTTTTTAAAAGATTCATGTCATTATTATTCGACAAATTTTACACTGGCTGTCGACTACCTAACACAACCCCCCACTTTTCTCATTCAGGACTTGAGACCTGGCAACGGTAGTGTTGATTCATTTTTATTTAAATGATCTTAATATTTATTACATCATCCACTTCAACATCGGTCGAGCCATTGAACCTTGAATATCTCTTTTTTTCGATTTGATGTCTATTCCACTTTTCACAACATTGATTTTTAGAACATTTCATATTTTTAGATGGTTTTGAATAACCCATGGAACGAACCCTATTTGCTTCGAGGTAACTCTGTCGTTCAGGGAATCCCAAAATCCAGATATGTGAACACTCCACCTTTGAGATGGAATGATACATATTTGAATAAAAAAAAAACTATAAATGTTTTAGACATTTCTTTTAGAGTTCTTTCAGTGTTTTGATAAGAGCTTGTTTTAAGAGGATAAATCAAACTTGTCTAAGGATTTATCATAGGACTTGATGAAATTCACCTAATTGAGTGAGGTGAATTTTAGGAGGAAGAGGCTTCTAAAGTACAAAGAGGCTTCTAAAGGACACCCACAAGCTTACGTCCTAATTGTCATGAAAGGGAAAATCATTTGTATCAGCTAAGTGATAAAATTTCAATGTACTGAACGATATTAGATATCTATATTTATAAATATTCCTGTCTCACCCCATCAACTCCCTCACCTGATTAATTGTCCATGAAGAAATTAAAAGAGAGAAAGAAGATAGAGGAGAGAGAAAAACATTTGGATCATATGTGTTAGTCATTCCTATTACAGATTTATTCTATTCGATGTAAGTAACTAATCTCTTACTTTTATTTTCAATGATTTTGATTTCTACAAATTTCATATGTGTTAGTCATAAGCTCCAGTTATATTTCAATTCTTTCAATAATTATTGCTCTGACACTATTTTGTCACACTCCATGATCTATATTGAAAAAATTACATCTTTCTTGCATATTAACCATTTAATTAGAGCTTACCAATGAATAGCGAAAAAATATATATAATTGCATTTTGTCTAGAACTGTATGTAGAAAAATTATACATGTTGTTTGAAATCTCATATCATAGAATCATTATCTTTTCCTAAATATATGTAAAATCACGTAATGAGAATAAAGCCCAGCAAGTAACTAAAATCTTACAATTTAAATCATTGCAAGATAAAAGAAAATAATATGCTATAAATTATATAAAAATATATATGCATTAATGTTTATACTAATTATATGTATCAATTCATTTTTTTATATTTCATCACATCTCAATCCATTACAAAATCAATCACAGTATTAGTAACAATTAACAATATTAATGCTAGTAATAATATTAGCATCATGATCAATAATATTAAATAGTATTAATGACAATAAATAATGTTAGTGTTAGTCATAATATCAGTACAGTGTTCGTAGCAGCGTCGGTATCAGTATTTAGATATTCAATAAGTATATCTAAGGGTATCTTGTTCCTGCGCTTATGACTCTCAATCAATCATCCCTACCTCTCAATCAATGTACTCCTTATAACTCCCCTTCAATCATGTGAATCAATTGCCCCAACTCTTTATAACTATTAATCAATCTCTAGCTATTTATGACTTCCAATCAGTGAATATGAATTAATAGGTTATCACATGAAGTCATCATATCATATATCTGACATCATTCAGTATTTCATTTAAAATATAATAAAATCATATCATATTACTCAAAATGATCAAATCTATAACATATATAAACTTGCATAGTAAAAGCTTATGAAATCATGAGATAATGTATTAATGGCAAATTTAGAAGAGATAAAATTCGTAAAAATTAAAATCATTCAAAACAGAAGTAAAAAATTAATCACAACGAATAGAACAAAATATGTGATAGAAATGGCTGATAAATATGATTCAAAAATCTCTCTCCTCTCTCTTCTTTGCCACTTTCAATTTCTTCATGGCCAATCAACCAAGTGAGGAAGTCAGTGGGGTGACACAAGGACATATATATATATATATATATATATATATGTCCTTGTGTCACCCCACTGACTTCCTCACTTGGTTGATTGGCCATGAAGAAATTAAACTCAACGACACCAAATTCAACTCAATCCGAGTTCAAATGAGTCCAAATCAAGGACCCGAGGCGATGTTGGAAAGGATACCAAATGGTTTCCAAACATGACATGCGTATAGTCGAATCGAGCAACTCGACAAGACGAATCCAACGAGCCCAAGATTACCAAATTTTGATATCATTAAGACCTTCAAATGGCTGATGAATGGTTCATGATCAAGGGATTCAATATCGGTCGTCCATCTAAAACACTCCACATTTGCCCTTGATCCTTCTCCTATTTACAGGTCATGCCATCCACAAAATACTATAAATATCCCCTCATTTCTCTTAAGAGGGGGACCCAAGAAAGAAGAAGAAGAGAAGAGTAGGAGGGAAGAAACTCCTCGACCACCGCCGGGATTCTGCCCAACTTCCACGGGACGTCGGAATTTTGCCAGACTTCCGCGAGACGCCGGAATTCCGCCCGACTTCCAAGTGATGTCGGAATTCTGCCCGACTTCCAAGTGACGCCAGAATTCCGCCCAACTTTCCAATAACGTCGGAACTCTGCCCGACGCACAAGTGACGTCGGAATTTTGTCCAAGTGACACCAGAATTCTATCTAATCTCCAAGTGACTCTAGAATTCTATCCGACGCCCAAGTGACGCCAGAGTTCTGCCCGACACTCGTGACGCTAGAATTCTACTTGACGGACCTCCGCTCGTCACTAGATTTCTACCTGACACCGGACTTCTGCCCGTTGTTGGATTTTCGTCGGACATCTATCCAATGTTGGATTTCTATCCATTACTGGACTTCTATCTGACGTCGTCCTTCTATCCTCCGTTATTAGACAACGGTCCTTTCGACCTCCGTCGCCCGTCGATAAAGATTCTCCTGACTTACGTCGACCACCGACTACAGTCCTTCCGACCTCTGTCGCTCGCCGACTACGATCCTCCTGACTTATGTCGCCCACCGACTACAGTCCTTCCAACCTCCGTCGCCCACCAACTACGGTCCTCCTAACTTACGTCACCCACCGACTACAGTCCTTCCGACTTCCGTTGCCCGCCGACTATGGTCCTCCTAACTTACGTCATCCATCAACTATAGTCCTTCCGACTTACGTCGCCCATCGACTGCGGTCTTTCCGACCAAACGAACATGTCAACAGTGACTCTTTGTATTACCACTATATAGTGTACTCTATAAGAAGGGCCGCATTTGTAATCAACTTCAAATACTAGTGGATTCATTCAAACTGGGCTAGGTCCTGTGGTTTTTTCCCCTTTCAAGGGTTCCATGTAAAAATCTTGGTGTCTCCTATAAATGCAATACCTCTCTTTTTATCTGTATGTTGGATCTTCATACAACTTTAAGACATTAAACTTTATATTTCTCTACCGCCGTGAATACTCCAGGACGTAGCATTTGGCGGCGTCTGTGGGAACGTGGTTCCGACTAGGGGCAATTTTGGGAATCAGATCATTGGGAAATTTTATGGGAATCAGATCCAGACTAGGGGCAACCTTGACTACAATTTTAGTCAAGAAGATCCCTCCAAGACTATCAAAACCAAGACGATATAAAAGGAAACTCTCAGTAAATGCAAAGATACTTCCAATTAATTATAAGCTTTATACAATCCATATTTGGACTTCTACTCCTTCGGCAAGGTCTTAATCGTGACCTCAAAAAGGCAGTAACTGTCTAAAGATAGATTATTCTTCATCTTTGATTCGGGATATACATGGTGTTCGCCCCCTCCCAATCAAGGCAAAATCGATCCCAGGGGGATCCGATTCGACCTCTTCCACAAAGGTTAACATCATCGGAAGGTTAATGTCATCAAGAAAAGTGCTCTGACATACAACCTCGAATAGATCTTACATCCTTGGTGGATTTTCCCGACCTTTTCCATACAGGTTAACGTCGTCGAGCAAAGGCTTCGACATACAACCTCGGATAGGTCTTACATCATTGATGGATTCTCTCGAACTCTTCCACACGGGTTAATTTCATCGATTAGGGCTCTGATATACAACCTCTGATAGGTTTCACATCCTTAGTGGATTCTCTCGACCTCTTCCACACAGGTTAATGTCATCGAGCAAAGTGCTCTGAAATATAACCTCGGATAGGTCTTACATCCTTGGTGGATTCTCCCGACCTCTTTCATACAAGTTAACATCGTCGAGTAAAGGCTCCGACATACAATCTCGGATAGGTCTTATATCATTGGTGGGTTCTCTTGACCTATTCCACACAGGTTAACATCATCGAGCAGTGCTCTAACATACAACCTCGGATAGCTTTCACATCCTTGGTGGATTCTCTCGACTTCTTCCGCACAGGTTAATGTCATCAAGTAGGGCTCTAACAAACAACCTCAGATAGGTCTCACATCCTTGGTAGATTTTTTTGACCTCTTCCATATAGATTAATGTCATCGAGCAAAGGCTCTGACATACAACGTCAGATAAGGTCATATATCCTTGATGGATTCTCTCAACCTCTTTCATAGAGATCAACATAATCGAGCAGTGCTCTTAGTGAACAACATTCTCTCTATAAAGATTCCATGAAAGTAAGTGGTTGATAAATTCATCACTCATATAAAGACTTCAATAGTCTAAAATACCCTCACAAAAATATGGGGGCAATATATCAAAGCATATCTCAAATATGCATAAACAAATCAATTTCCTCTGAGGGACAAATTTTTAACTTCATATATAATGGAGTTACATAAATCCAATATCAACATTCATGTGTACATTAATTCTCATTAGAAGCTGAAATTAAAAGTACATCCGCATCAAATGTACAAGTTACAATCATCAAATAACTTCAAAAAGATCAAATATCTTTAGCAGATTATATTGACCTCTTCTCTACTGCACATTAAAGCATCTCCTACAACTTCTTCTTCAAAGAAAAAAATATCTAATGTCTGCACATATCAATATGGATGCATATTGGCTTAGCAAAATGCAACTTGACATCCACGATCATTGGCCCTTCCTATGATATTTGCAGGCGGTCATTTACTTCAGCCATCATCGGATTGTCACTCAACTGCTACTTGTAGCGCACCTTCGAACTCTCTCCTTCAGCTCTCCACTCGGTCGTTGACTGAAAACAAACTTCCGCTCGATCGTCCATCGTCGACGAACTTCACTCAAACAGCGTCGAAATTCTACCCGTCTACTCATCACTTCTGGTTCTCCTCCAAGACACTATAACCGCTAGATCTTCTCAAATCAGTCTCGCATACAAGTAGCAATTAATCTTTTCTGTCAATAATTATCTATTAAGAAGATAGTCTCTCATCGTAACTTCTTCTATACAAGAAAGGGGCACTGAAGCTTGATAGGGGAATGTCACCTATCTCCGATAGTGGAATACCTCTAATATAAGAAGAAGAATGCAAGAGAAGAACAAGGAGAAAAAATTCTAACTTTAACACACAAAGAGGGGCCCTGAATTTTAGTAGGGGATGCCGCCTATAACAAACAGGGGAATGTCTCCAATGTAAGAAAGTTAGAATGAGGGAAGAAAAAGTAAAGAAATGGCTGCAAAAAGTCTAACTTCTGTATAAGAGGAGGGGCGTCAATTTTAGTAGGGAAAGTCACCTACGAAAAACAACGGAATGCCTCAACTGTAAGAAGATTGACAAAGAAAAAGATGGTGGAAGGAGAAAAAATTTTCTTCTACACTGAAGAGGGGCACCGATTTAAGTAGGAAAAGTCACCTACGAAAAAAAGAGGAAGGCCTCTAGAGCAAGAAGAAAAATATGAGGGAAAGAAGAGAAAATTCTAACTTATATACAACAGGAGTGACGCCGATTGAAGTTGGGAAAGTCACCTACGAAAAACAGCGGAATGCCTCCACTGTAAGAAAACCAGAAAGAGAGAAAGAAGAGAAAATTCTAACTTTTGAATAAGAGGAGGGGTGCCGATTTAAGTAGGGAAAGTCACCTACGAAAAACAGCGGAATGCCTCCACTGTAAGAAAGCTAGAATGAGAGAAAGAAGATAAAATTATAACTTCTGTACAAGAGGAGGAGCTCCGATTTAAGTAGGGAAAGTCACCTACGAAAAACAGCGGAATGCCTCCACTCTAAAAAAGTCAGAAGGAGAAAAAGAGGAAAGGAGCAAATTCTCCCTTAGCCCAAGGGGGTATTTATAAGAGAAATTTGGAAGAAAATAAGCTTCAGAATCTTTTTTGAATTTTTTATAAAAAAATAATAATTCAGCAGGGCCCCGCAAAAAAAATAATAATTTTTGTGAGGGGAGGCTGAACTCGCCGCCCCAATTTAAAAATTAAAAAAAAATGTAAAATCGCCCCCCCCCCTCAAGGGGACGCTTCACGCGCCCCTTCAACCTGCGCGTCAGCACGGGCTCACTGGTGGCGGCTGGTGGCGGCGCTTGACGGCAGGGGTGGCCGGCCGATTCGGCCGCCCACTCTTGTCTGGGCTCAATTTGTTGCTCTAACGGTTCAAATCTGACAATTTTGGGGTCCCCAAACAAATTTTTCGATGTTCCGGATTAAATTTTGATATTTTCGGAGCTCAATGGGACCTCTATGATCAAGTTTGAGCAAGTTTTTAATTTTTTGAACGAATTTTTTGCGATTCGACCAATATAAAATATTGATACAAATTTTTTCGGACTTCTAAAGCTTCGACGTTCGAAAATAGGGGGGCAACTAATATGTCATCAAAAAAACATCTGGATCGGGCATGAATCTCGAGTTAAAAATCAAGTTGGAAACTTCAAAAATTAAATTTGGGATCATCTAAACTTCAATTTCAATAAACTTATAGCCGAACTGATCGTCTCGGAAATATGAACCCAACAATACCAAATTCAACTCAATCCAAGTCCAAATGAGACCAAATCAAGGACCTGAAGCGCTGTTGGAATGTTTGAACCACAATTTCGGTTACCAAACGGTTTCCAAACATGACATGCGTATAGTCGAACTGAGCGACTTGACGAGACGAATCCAACAAGCTCAAGATTGTCGAATTTCGATATCATTAAGACCTTCAAATGGCTGACGAATGGTTCATGATCAAGGGATTCAATATCGGCCATCCATCCAAAACACTCCACATTTGCCCTTGATCCTCCTCCTATTTACGGGTCATGCCATCCACAAAATACTATAAATATCCCCTCATTTCTCTTGAGAGGGGGACCCAAGCAAGAAGAAGAAGAGAAAAATAAGAGAAGAGTAGGAGGGAAGAAACTCCTTGACCACCTTCGGGATTCTGTCCGACTTCCACGGGACGTCAGAATTCTGTCAGACTTCCGTGAGATGTTGGAATTCCGCCCGACTTCCAAGTGATGCCGGAATTCCGCCCGACTTCTAAGTGACGTAGGAATTCCGCCCAACTTCCAAGTGACGCCAGAATTCAGCCCAACTTTCCAAAGACGCTGGAACTCTGCCCGAAACCTAAGTGACGTCGGAATTCTGCCCAAGTGACACCATAATTCTATCTAATCTCCAAGTGACTCTGGAGTTCTGTCTGATGCCCAAGTGACACTGGAGTTCTATCTGATGCCCAAGTGACGCTGGAATTCTACCCGGTGGACCTCCGCTCGTCGCCAGATTTCTACCTGACACCAGACTTCTGCCTGTTGTTGGATTTTCATCGGACATCTATCTGATGTTGGATTTCTATCCATTGATGGACTTCTATTTGACGTCGTCCTTCTAACCTCTGTAGTTAGACAACGGTCCTTCCGACCTCCGTCGCCCACCAACTACGGTTCTCCTAACTTACGTCGCCCACCTACTATAGTCCTTCCGACCTCCGTCGCCCGTCGACTACGGTCCTCCTGACTTACGTCACCCACCGACTATAATTCTTCCGACTTCCATCGCCCGCCGACTACGGTCCTCTTGACTTACGTCGCCCACCGACAATAGTCCTTCCGACTTACGTCTCCCATCGACTACGGTCCTTCTGACCAAACAAACACGTCAACAGTGACTCTTTGTATTCTAACTATGTAGTGTACTCTATAAGATGTATATTAAGCTAAGGCCTTCCCCCAAAGAAGGGCCTCATTTGCAATCAACTGCAAATACTAGTGGATTCATTCAAACTGGGCTAGGCCCCGTAGTTTTTCCCCCTTTACAGGGGTTTTCCACGTAAAAATCTTAGTATCTCCTATAAATGCAATACCCTCTCTTTTTATATGTATGTGAGTTGGATTTTCGTACAATGCTAAGACGTTAAACTTTATATTTCTCTACTGCCGCGAATATTCTAGGACGCAACATATATATATAATGTTCATGGCCTAGCGTCGAAGCACTCATCAGATCAGCACTAAAGCGCTTTACTTCAAAAATTTTATGCTTTTCAAATAAAGTTATTTCACATATATGGGTTATTAGTTATTACAAAGGATGTCTTACCCAAACCTCTTTCCTTGGCATGTAGTCTAAGGGCTGAAAATCCTAAGACACGGGTTCCAGTTGCAAACCGCTAGCACATCCTCTTTCTACTCTTTGGTAGACTAGGAGATTAAAATAATTTCTCAATTTCCCCATAGAATCCGTATTTCTCTTCAGATAAATATTTCCTGCCAGTTAGACAGTTATTTTGCACCCTAATTCCAGATCAGTGCCTTTGAACAGATAGAACCCCCAGTATCAAATTGATAGGGGTCTTCCAGCTGGTAGTTTGTCTGGTGATTTCCAATCACCGTAGGCACTAGGGATGGCTGTGGAGAGTGTAGCCTTCAGGAACCCCATCCAGCTTCCATAAACTAGTAATTAGAATAAGAACAAATAGTAATAGAAGACCAGGTGGAATGATAAGCTCACTGCTCTTTGATTCGCGCTATTTACATTCCTATTCTTCTAATATTTTCATTTATTCAACCATATTGCTTCATAATAAAGCATTTTCTATACAAAATCGATGGTACGACTTCACCAATCACACACAATCATACTTAAATTGTTAGATCTTTCTTAAACAGCGGAATTGAAATAGATTTCAGTAGAGAGAAAAATAGGATAGGGCTACTTAAAATGGTGGTTATTCGTTTGTTGGAGTCCAAGAGGACCCTGCCGTGATCATCGAGCACGAATCCTGCAGGCGGCTTAGGGAGAGGCGAGAGATGGCTACTTCGTAGGCCTGCCTCCGGAGCCTCAAACTCGAAGTCCACGTCAGCTCCATCAATATGAGACTTCTCTGGTGCTTTCCGCTTTCTCGGCTTCTTCTTCATAGGTTTATCTGCTTCCTGCTGCTGCCTGGCGGCGAAGATACATGGGAAGCACTGGCTTCTCTTCACGAAAACGACCGACAGGACTCGGATTGGTGATATGGCTTGGGAGGCGTACGGATAAGGATACTTCTGCTGCGGGCAGCGAGAAGAGCAGGAGGGGACGGAGATGCTCATTATTTGCATCTCACTGAAGGAAAGTTGACATAGAAGCTGGCGGGTGGACAAGTGGAGCTTCAGCGGTCATGCTCGCACATTGAGTCGGGATTAGTGTGCGGATGATGAGAGTAACATACTAATGCTTGTGAAAGGATAAGAGTCTATTGCAGAAAATTTTTTCTCTCAGTGATAATTTTTTTTTTTAGGAAAAGTAGGGCAGAGTCCAAATTTCATTAATGAAAAAGGTTAGATACATGTGTAAAAGAAGAAAAAAGAATAAAATTGTGAGAAAGAGCTGCAAGGGCAGCAAGAAAAAGGAGCACTAAGAGTGCCAAAAATTACACATGTTGAAAGAGCGATAACAAAAAGAAGCAGACACGAGGAAACAGATCCTCAGCGAAACCAGCTTGGGAGGCGATATACATCAACCAAGTAGCCAAAAAAACACCCATAGTAGATGGGGTTGCACCTTATGCGGGTTCAGGAAAATAAGAAAATCATCCTCAAGAAGGCACAAACCCCCGGTTGCCAAAAATGTCGTCAAATAGGAAAATGTTGCAAAATTCGCCTTTAGGGGGGAGGATGGATTCTGCACATCATCGCCTTCTGCCAAAAAAGCCAGCATAAACAAAAACTGGAATGAATGCCACTATTCAAAGAAATAGAGCAAAAGAACAACCTTGCCGGGAAGCCAAAAAGACTAGCATAAAAAACTACATAAGTGCCATGTATTTCCATCCTTTTTCCATTTTTTAAGTTTAATAGCAATCACCTTTTTAATCAGAGCTTGAATGGTCGTGACACTTTTGAAACAATTGATAAATTTCCCTCATTTCTCTCCCTCCAAATGATGTAAACAGCATCCCAAAGGGTTAGCAATTTAAAATACAAACTTCCATAACCAGAATTGTCCCTATCAACCAGGAATTCAGTAATCTGACTTAAATTAGGCCTCATAAGAAAAGAATTTAAGGATGGAAGCAGTCTAGTAATGATGCAGAAAGTATAGTCACACTCAAAAAATAGATGGGAAACACTTTCCGGGCTAGAGTGGCAGAAAATGCACTGTGGATCCACATCAATATTCCTCTTATGCGAGGCATCAGAAGTTTTCAACCCACCAACAAAACACAGCCAAGCATAAATAGAAAATCTTAAAGCAAAATGTTTATGCCATACCAAATTACTCCATAAGGCCTCACCATCTTATTTGTGATAATCTTGGATAAAGTTACCAAAATTATAAGTGCTACCAGAACCCCATGATAGGCATTTGCCCCGACCACAATAAAAAATAGGAATAGAGCAAATTAGGGTATGAATGTTAGCAGAATAATTAGCCAGAATATTCCATTCATCATACTCGTACATAGTATCCAACCGCGCATTATCAAGGAAGAGAGAAGTTAGGGAATGATGATAGGGAAGCTCTTGTATGCATAGGCCATTACACCAGTGGTCCCACTTTAAGCTAATGGGGCAGTTATCAGTGATTTTGAATATAAGATTTTATTTAGCTATCATACCAGTATTACGAATGCTTTTCCAGATAGCCGAAGATGACATGGGGGGAGGTTTCCAAGGGGAGCAGTAATTGGATAGATACCAAGTTGAAAGTGGAGATTGCCAATTATAAATTCTGAGAATTAGGGAACAGTCGTAAGCATATCGAATAGCTTGAAAAATAGGAATTACAAGATCTCCCTTGTTCTTTGGTTTACACGTCTTAGCCCTAGAGACCAGATGAAGCTTTCTAACCTCAATATCACCAAAAAATAGGAGTTTAGCAGAAAGCTTAGCAATTTGCTTGTAGCAAGTTTTAGGTAAAATTGTCCCGCGAATTCAATAGGCAATAGTATTTCATATGGTGAACCTCAAAAATTGTAGCCTACCTGCAAAAGAGAGAGACTTTGCTTTCCAACCTGAAAGCTTGTTAGTTATAACATCAAGAAGGGGAGAGAAATGGGAGATAAGAATTCTTTTGATGGAAATGGGAATGCCCAAGTAAGTGAAGGTAGTGCAAAGATTCTGGATATGGAGGGTATCATAAATTTCTTTGATGTAAGGAGAGCTCACTTGCATGATGATAAAACTCTTATCCGGGTTTACTCTCAGGCCAGAAGAGCTAGTAAACTTAAAAAGAATGTCATTCAGAAATTGACAATTCGATGGGTAGCCTTTCCAAAAAATTATGACATCATCTGCATAAAGGAGATGCGAGATTTTAAAACCATTTATACTGGCTGAAGAATATTGTCCTCATCTAAATTATCAAATTGGAAGGATAAGGCATCCATAGCAATGCATAACAAATAAGGACTGAGGTGGCACCCCTGGCGCAGCCCAACCAAAGTGGGAATGAAACCCTCCAGATGACCGTCCATACATATAGAGAAATGCACAATAGATATGCAAGCTTTATCCCATTGAATAAATAAAGGAGGAATCCCCTTCTGAGCCATTCTTTGTAGTAAAAATTCTCTCGAAAGAGAATCAAAAGCCTTCTTGATGTCCAACTTGGCACACATATAAGGTACTTTAGTACACTTCTTAAAGAAACCCAATATTTTCGAGGCTAAAATGACATTATCCGTAGAAATCCGATGAGAAATGAAGCCAGCCTGAGCCTGATTAATAATGAGAGGCATAATGCACTTGAGTCTAGTGGCAAGAATTTTGGATATAATTTTATACATGGTATTACAAAGGGAAATAGGCCTGAAATAAGAAATAGAATTAACATGAGAAGACTTAGGAATAAAAAAAATAGCAGTAGATAAAATTAAATTAAATATTTTAAAGTTTGTTGTTCATTATTTTTATTAAAATATAAAATTTATATTTAAAAATGTATTAATATATTTAAGTTATATATGAAGTTCAATTTTAACAATTTGATCAATACATTTTACATAATATATCATTATATAATTGAAAAATGCTCTCTTATATATTTCCTTTTGGAAATATTAAAAATGAATTTTAATTAAAAATAATTATCGACATATGTGTTTGCACCTCTTTTTTTTATTGTGCATGTATATTTGCAAGGCGATACATTTCCTTCTATATTACCCCATTTCAAATCATCTCTTTTCAATAGTATCACATCGCCTCCATCCAAAACTTCTTCAAATTCCCTTTCCCTATCCATGAGATAAAAGAAGAGGAAGTCAAAGAGGATGAAGATGAGGGTAAAAATTGAAAAAAATAGAGAGGAGAAAGATAGGAGGAGATGAATAAAAGAGAGCATGGGAGATTCTCGTGAAATAATCTTCATGTGACAAGTCATGAAAAGAGGTCCAAAAGAAAGAAAGAAATAAAACCAACTTAAATTGACCCAGTCCATGAATAAGATCCATGAAACCCCTCCATATTTAACCAGTGATAAAATTTATTTATTTTTTTATGGGCACATCAGCACTCCCAAAGGAATATTATTATGATGGTTTATTACATCTTAGGTAATACCTAAGAATAATCTCGATTAGAGACATTTTACTTTTGTTTAAAAATCTTTCAATATGGTTTATCAAGGAAAAATATTTTCATCTCAATAGGAGAAACCTCACATTGGAAGGCTAAATCGGACCACGAGGAGGAGGGCGAATCATTGTATCCTAATGGGCGGTCACCTTTCAATGAACGAGGGCCTATGAAATGGCATCAAAGTAATGTATCAAGAAATGAATGGGCTTAAGTGGGGTCATGGAACAACTAAGGAATATCTATCAAGTCCGATCTTATAATCCTATTTATTTTTAAAATATTTTTTTTAAATGAAAAAAATAACACATAACACAACATAACACAAAATATTAAGATACAAATATGAAAGTCGTCATTCAGAAAAAAAATATAATCTATGAACAACATGTTGCTTCCCCTTTTTACATCACAAAAAGGAG
This sequence comes from Dendrobium catenatum, assembly GCF_001605985.2. Classification (NCBI taxonomy): domain Eukaryota; kingdom Viridiplantae; phylum Streptophyta; class Magnoliopsida; order Asparagales; family Orchidaceae; genus Dendrobium; species Dendrobium catenatum. Next base: position 399,908 of record NW_021319952.1, on the reverse strand, counting down.
GAAACAACAACAAAAATAGGAAACTATAAACAACAAAAAAGTATAGAAGTAAACAACTATCACAAAATAGAATAAACTAAACAAGGAGGGACCCTGATCAGGTGTAGGTGGGGTAGGTGATGGTTGGAAGTACTAGTGGAGAGAGGCAAATTAGTTTTTTACCTAAGTCATGTCCTGGTCATGATGCTGCTACTACTGGACTACATAGTGATCAAAGCAAGTTAAATCATTTTCATGTTGCTGGAGTTGCCCTACTATTTAGGAATCAAAGTGAACCTCCCACTGATTAAACCTATAGACAAGCAAATCAAACTAAGATTACTGGTAGATAGAGGCAGGTGCTGGAATAGGTCCTCCCTCATCTACCATAAGCTCTTCATCCATATAGTGAACATTAGAAGAATGAGCACTAAAAAGGACATGGAAGGAGCTATTGGAATAGAAGATTGGGAGGTGATCAGGTGATGCCGAAATTTGAAATTTGCATTTGAATTATAGGACAAAAGTAATAATATTTCCTAAGTCAAGATTAGGCTTTCTCTTATGTCTAGAATCTCTAATGCATGTTAGATTTTTAAGATATCAGATTATAAGATCAACTGCATTAAAATTAATGTGAGCTATAATGTAATAGGTAGCAAGAGAGAGAAAAGGTGTAATTTTGATCCTAAGAGGGGAATGATGTAGTTACAAAGAATGTGCATGATAATTTGGGCATCCAGGACTAGAGATGTGACGCCCGAAGATCTAACTTGGAAAGAATTTCAGTCAATTCATTAAAACCATTTACCAGAGCTATCTATAGTCTTCAATCAATAACAGTCTAACAAAAATCTATAATTTAAAACATCAATGTACAGTTCTATTCATATCCCAAAAGATCATATACAATACTCAGGAGCTACACTAAAAACACATGAACTGAAATCTATCCTGTCTTGAGTACAAAAGAATCACTAAAACCAAAAGAACAAAAAATATGGAGATTCCTGATCAACCTCAATCTCCTGCTCCCTTGCCCTGACCTGAAAATATTAACCACATATAATGAGCTTCAAAAAGCCCAGTAGGTCACCTAATACCTATAACTGAAATCAAAGCACAGTACTGGAAACAATATGCAAGTTAGTCACAGTCAATTGCATATGATCAATGAATCTATGCAGATACGAAAATCAGTAATCAATGCACAATCGATAAAATCCATAGTCAGCGATAGGAGAATCAATAAACAGTAGAAAAATCTATGCAGAAGTATCTCAAATCGCTCAGTCAAATCAATCGTATCAAATCGAATCAAGCAAAGCAGTACTCTCTGGTCAATGAAATCGATCGGTATGAAATCATGAAATCAATCATATAAAACCAGTACAGGGCAAGAATGGTTGAAATCGAATCAATACAGTGAAACCTAATCCCATGCAACAGTTCAATACGGCGCATCAATGAAGCGATAGTATCAATCAATATCAATGAATCCATATTATCCATATCATATCAATATCAATATCCATAACATTATAAGTATCAATGCTTAGTGCCATAATGCGAATATCAATGAAATCGTACAGTAACAGCAAACCCGTAAATCCGTCCATAAAGCCATCCAAAATCAATAAATCCA
>NW_021319952.1:351765-398244 GCF_001605985.2 Dendrobium catenatum | reverse complement strand
CTGGAAATCATCCTGTACGATCAGTATAAATTTTATATGATCTCCTTATGTGTGTGTATGTTTTTATTCACTCAAAATACAATCACGCCCTTTCAATTTGATTTCTAAGAAAAGTGCAAGCTTCAAATTTTACAAGATATTGCATGCTGAATTTAATTTGAAGTCTTCGTAGTCTGGAGTTTAATTTTCCTGAAATGTCAGTACACACAAGAGCAAATATAATTCTTATAAAAAAAATGTTAGGAGATAACTATACATTTGAACAATAATGTTTGGAATCATCAAAATTTCATAAGTTGCAAAAATGTAAAGCATGCAAATAGCAACTATCTTAACACCGTACACATGCACTTCAATACAATAGTCTTACTGAACAAGTACAATCACTGGCTATTAAGGCGTTTTTCAATCCATAGTGCTGTTGTAGAAATCCATAATTATATCTATCCGTTGGTTCAATTAGAGTCGTCACTCTGTGCCCGTCGGCATAAGAATCTCCTTATGCCTCCCAATTGTTATATCAATGCAATAGAGGATAACACTAAACCCTTTTTAAAGGAAAGCCCGTCGGCCCACCATCCTGTACAGGTTAAGTCAATCTCCAACTAACGGTTCAACCAGTCTTCACTTGTCTTTCAGTAACAATAGCCGTAGAGCAATCATATATTCACATTCATATGCATATCAGTTCAAATCATCAATTTCAGAAAAATCAGAAATCGTACGAAAATCCAGCGGCATAACAGCAGTATACAGAATTTACACAAAAATCACAGAATCCACAAATTACCAAATTAGTATAGAACATTCACAACAACATTATAAGACTTTTATTCTACTGCCCAAACAATTTCAGACATCACCAGAATTTACAGTCAAAATAAAACACCGCCAAATCAAAACTATCCGATCAAAATTCTCCAGAAAATAATTAAAACGTGTAGAAATACCATATCAGAAACATACCAAAAGTTGTGCGGTAAAACTTTCGTCAATACAAAATGATGCACGTTTTTCGATAACGAAAATACAAATATGAGCACAGAAATACCAAAACTCGACATCTTCGAAAATAGAAATAGGGTTCGGAGTCCTTACTGCGAGATAAACACTTCTCCCAACAGCGGCGACGGACGAAAAGCGCTCTGCGGCCTCCAAAATCTGGCTTTTCCTTTGCTTTCCTTCTCCTTCTCTCTCCTCAGATATTTGTTTTATAAAAAATGATTTTCTCTCTCTTCAAAACGAGCTGATTTCCTTTTAATATAAACCTGATCGTCCCGGCCGATCGCCATATCGTCCAGGACGATATGAAGAAAATCAAATCGTCCAGGACGAAATCTCTGGACGATAATTAATTTTTCTAGGATGATAAAAACCCTTACTCACTATCTTTTGCCATGCACTGATCATCCCAGGACGATCCCAAATCGGCCTGGACGATCCCAGAAAGAAATCAAATAAACGAGCTCTCACAAGAGAGTTGACTTGGGCTATGTGGTATCTAACATTGGATTCCCTAAGAGTGGTATTGGCAGGTTCCCAATCATAGTCAGGATTTGAGGCCATAATGTGATTTTTTTTTTTCCAGTAGTAGAGAGGTGCAAGAGTTCATGATAGTCTTGATAGGTTATCTTTATCAATCGACTATTAACATAGGATTGGAGGGCAATACCCTCACAATTTATTCTTAGGCTGGCAAAAACTCAAAAAGCAAGTCATAGCTACAAGGGTATGCAAAAGTGAGAATGATGGTGGGAGTGGTGTAAGAAAAGAGTGGCAGTACTTGGAAGCTTAAATCTTACTATTTGATGATGTTTGAGGGGGTAATGCCAGTATTTTTATACCTCTGATAGGCCTCTTCATCAATGGACTCAAGGAATTTAGGATCTATAGGGCGTTGGGAGGAACTATCGTCTAGTGCACAAGAGCATTTTCTTCTGGCCATTGTAAGAGATATAATCTTAGAGGGAAGAAAAAGATTAGAAGTTTAAAGATTGTGTGAAGAAAATCATTAAAATCCCTCTGTTTAAATAGATTGGTGTATACTATAGTACGATCATTGAATTGTACTAGATGATCAAATGCAATCAACTTATCCAATCTGATCCGGTCAAAAAGTCTGTCTCATTGTAAAATGCAATTGAAATCCTACTGGAAGATTAGAGAGAAATATTCATTTCGAGGTGACATCCTGGGCGATTCTTTGACCAGATATCATCCTGTATGAATAGGTGTTCATCAAGTATGATACATTAATAAGTATTATATCAGTTGAATTGAATATGACCAACTGATATGCCACGTGGATCATACATGACAATTTAGATGTTCATATGGTACGATCACCAATGATTTATCAATATTAGTGGTGAGATGTGTTGTGATCAGATATGTGATGATATTTATGAAGATCGTACAATATGAAGGTGAACATACAATACGATGTGAACAAAATTTATAGATGGGTGATTGATGATCAGGAAAGCTCCATGAAAGAAAATATCAAATCACAATAAAAAGAAAAGGGAAAAATTAAGATAAATCAAATAATCAAGCAAAAAGAGAAAATACGTACCAAACACCATTTTTTTCAATTTTGAAAGATGCATATAAAAAGAAAAAAGGAAAACATAAATAACTAATATGAACATAATACAAAAAGTTTTTCTTTAAGAATCGATCAATTTCAACAAATGATAATTGTACCTCATGATTTGATTAAAAACTTAGTAAGAAATGTATTGACAATGCTTAAGACCAAAAAAAGTTAGAGATTTGAATTTTGTTAACCCTAGCTCAAGCTCCTTATAAGTTAAGCTTTTTTAAATAAAAATTTGAATTCAAAAAATAAATTAAAGGGAAAATATGATCTTTTCAAACTTCTTTTCAGAAATATATCTAAGAGAATAGCATTGCAAAATGATGAATCAGAAATAATAATTTTTAAATTCAAGTGTAAAAAATATCAATTGGCACATGGATTCTTATAATATTTAAATATTTAAAAAATTGGAAGCTAACTCATTGTGAGCTCCTTTTATACCTCTTTATCAGTTGATGAAGCACCTTATACATCTTATGATTTTTGATATACTTTATGCATCTTGTAATTATTTCTTAGACTTTGCACATCTTTTTAGTTTTTGGCTCATTTTATACCTCTTTTGATTTTTGCAAACTTACTTTCTTTATAAATCTTTATAGAAAGAGTCATCTCAGTTGTGAGATTATCTTCGAAATATACGATAAAAAAAAAAACATACTCTCTTATATAAGAAAGAATAATCCACAAAGTAAAACCTGATCCATATGATAAAGACAAGCAACATGATTAAGAAATTTTGAAGATGATTCGTTGACTTGCAAAAATATTCATATGAGATAGATGACTGTAGGAAGATGAAACATATCTATCTTTTTAGATCTAATTTATGTTTGTTGGTTTAATCATTGATATAAAGGTAGAGTAGTTAACTACTTTTATAAGTCTATGCCTAGTTCTAACACCTTCATATGGGTCTTTTAAGATTAGTTCTTTAGGATGACTTGAATAATATCTCCACTCTCTAGGTAGTGAACTTTTAGGTTCTATCCTTTCTTCTAAATTTATAGATTCAACTCCTTATGTCACTTCAATCACTTCTTCATGTACCCTAGATCATAAAAAAATATTAGATTCATCAAATATTACATGAGTGGTCTCCTTTACCACCAAGGTCCTTTTATTGAAAACTCTATAGGATTCTTTAATATTTGAGTATCCTAGTAAAAATCCTTCATCAGTGATTTTCCATTATTTAGAATGAACACTTTACATCCAAAGACATGAAGGTGAGAGATGTTGGGTGTCCTACCCTTAATGATTTCATAGGGAGTCTTGTTTAGCTTGGATCTAACATTAACTCTATTATGAAAGTAACAAGCTGTATTTACCGCTTTCACCCAAAAATATTTAGGAAGTGAGTATTCAGTTAACATGGCTTTAGTGACTTCTACCAAGATTCTATACTTTCTTTCAGCAACCCCATTCTGTTGAGGGCTTTAGGAGCTAAAAAGTTGTGATTTATCGCTTGCTTCCTATAATAAGATTCAAAATTTTCATTATCAAATTATCCACCATAATTACTATGAATGGTTAGAATTTTAAAAGCTAGATTTCTCTAAATCCAAGTATAGAATGGCATAAATTTCTTGAATGATTCACTTTTATGAGATAAAAATCTAATCTAAGTAAACCTCGAGTAATCATCAACAACAATCACATACCCAAAGACTTTCTCTCCTAGGTTTATAATGCTAATAGGTCTAGTGTTAATGTCCTTAATTGATTAAAAGAAGGATTTTACTTATTTTCCTAATTGATAGGCATCACACAAGTGGTCCTTAGTGAAATCTAGTTTGGGTATGCCTCTTACTAAGTCTTTTTGTATAATTTTTCTAAGATTTTTCATACTTGCATGACACAATCTCCTATGCCATAACTAAAATTCATCAAAGATTGTTTTTAGGCAAAGAGAAGTAGCGGATTCAATACAATTAAGATCAAAGCAAGTAAATATTATTAATTCTATTTCCTTGTAAAATAAAATTTACATTTAAGTTAATCGTGTAACTCATAGATAAAAATTTTATGTTTAAGCCTTTATCTTATAGTTGGTTAATACTGAACAAATTATATTTCAAGCCATCTACTAGTAAGACATTTTGAATAATGAAATTTTTTGAGTTCTCGGTTATACTTGATCCAACCACTTTCCTAGTATTGTTATCTCCATGTGTTACCTTGCCTCCTAGCCTGGCTTCCAATATGATGAATTGCTTTACATCTCCAATTATGTTCAACAGTTAAATCAAGATGCTTCTTATTTAATGCAGCAAATTCATCAAGTAAGATCATATGATTGTTATCTAAAGTAAAGTGATCTTTCCTAAGGCATTCCTGCTCTTTTTATAAATTTAAAAAATAATAATTAATGTTGGCATACATTTTCTTGAGTTTTTTATATGCGTTATGAATTTTTTTCAAAAGCTTCAAATAACTTATTATAATAAATTTCACATATCTCCTCTTGATCAGAATGATCAAGATGGTTATCTGCCATTAAGCACAAGCTGGTTACCTAATCTTCTGCTTTTATCTCAGATTAGTCTGTAGCGAAGGCTATCCAGAAAGTCTTATGAGTTCATTGCTTACTCTTTTTGAATTTAACTTTGTATTCAACCTTCTCCTTGATTGGGTGAACTTTAAGATTTGGGCAATCAGTCCTCAAGTGCCCTAGCTTCCTGTATTTAAAACTGATGATATCAAAAGAAACCTTAAAATTATTATTAGTTTTATCTTTGTTCCAATGCTAATAATGCTTTTATTTTTTTCTTTAGAAAGATTTTAAATTGCCTTGTCATCAGCGTTATGTCATCATCATCTTTTGCTACGGAACTTTCACTATTATAATCATTAGCTTTTAAGGATACAAATTTTTTCTTTCTTTTCTCACCTGCATCAATCTGTCTTTGACTCTTTCCTTGCTCATAGGCAATGAGTGATCCAAGAAAGTTATTAATTGAATAAATATTTAGATTCTTGGATTCAGTAATAATAATTATTTTGGCATCATAAGAACTAGGTAGACAACATAAAATCTAATTAATATTTTTAGAATTTGTAAGTTATCTTTCTAAAGTATGCAAGGATGTCACAATTTTAGTGAACCTAGTATACATTTTAGAAATTGACTTACTAGATTTTATGCAAAATTATTCATAATCATGGAGCAGAATGTTTGACCTAGATTATTTCACTTCATTTGTAGGTTATGAAGAGTTTATCACAAATTTCTTTACCAGTAATGCAAGTAGATATACGCATGCAATCTTCTGATTATAAATACTTTGAAAAACTAGTTTAATTATTTAGCATTTAATTAAGCTAAATATCTATCATCAATACTTCATTCAAAAAAAAAGGTAGTTCTATTTTAATGTCATTTATAAAGCAATAAAATGCTAAATATCCTTCTTGAATTAAGATCCACATGCAATAGTCTATTAATTGTAAGAAATTAGGCATATAAATTTTTTAAAAGTCAAAAGGAATGTTATCAAATAATGGTGGTCGTGTGATTGAATATCCTTTCATAGTATTATAATTTCCAAAGTTTGAAATTGATCATTTTTCAAAAGTTTTCTAAAATTTAGTTTTTGAATCTTGCTCTGATACCACTTAAAAGTTCATGAAGGTTGTTAACCCAAATAACTAGCCTGAGGCTAACCAAGAGGGGGGGTTAATAGGTAATTTTAAAAAAAAATTAACAAAAAGAAAATCTTTTTAAAACTTTTTCAATTTATGAAAATAAATGATTTTATCACTCAATGTGGAAGTGAATTAATTTTATAATAACAGAAAGATTAGAGTTTTTAACCACATAGTTAATTACAAAAAAAAGAAGTGCAAAAAATAATAAGAATAAACAAACCATAATTTATAGTTGTTCAATATAACCTGACCTACCTCCACTCCCTGAAAAACTTCATTCCAAGTATTACACTAAAACAAGTGTCTCTCCTTTTTTCCTCATAGTAAGGCAGAGATGCCCTTACAAAATTACTTTCATCAACTTAGTGCAGTGGAGAACTGGAAGCTTTTCACACCCTCTAGGTGACTACAACATATACCTCAAAGCTTTTTTCTCCTTCAAGAAGATGGCAGAGTACCTTGAATCATTTTTCACCCTCCAGGTGATGGCAGAGAACCACAGACTAGTGTTATAGAATGTCTCCCCAGAGCTACCAAATAATCAAGATAGAAACTTGAAGAAGATAAGTAAGAACCTTGATTGGAGTAATTACCCTTCCTTAAAGAAGATGAGCAGGTGATGGCAAAGCTCTTTCTCTCTTCTCTCTCAAAGCTCTCCTAAATTCCTTCTCTATGCTCCCTCTCAAGACACTTAGAAGCAAACCAGGGTGTTGAACAAGTTTAAGTGAGAGTTTAAATAGAGAGTATCTAAAAAAACTCTATATTTTAATATGTCATTTAAGATTGTGTAGTATGATCCTATGATTGTCCTGTATGATTAGTTTATAATAGCTCTTTTAAACAATATGAACTGCATTATCCTCTACGATAAGATTAAGAGTTTGTATTGATTGTCTAGTACGATAGGCAATGATAAATTATCGTCCCATACAGCGCTCATTTCATACATTACAAAGTTGAGGGACCAACCTGTATGGTTAGTTAAAAAAGTTATGGTATTTCATCTTGTACGATAGACTATAGTAAATTATCAACCAATGCATTGCTCAGGTCATACAGTACAATCTTCACTAATTGTCCTGTACTATTTGATCTAAAAAATTAATGATAATTATTTTCCTAATCATAAGACTATTTAAGGCATGATTATCATATATAATATAGTGTCATGCATATCATATGATACGATTAGAATAAAATTAGAATTCTAAAATAGTGCCTAATTATGATTATTGGTTGTTTTTATGATTAAAATTAATTGTTCTATATAATAAGGATCATATATTACAATTAGTTTAATTAATCTTAATTAATAAAAAATACCCTAACTAATAATTTTTCTGGTTAACTGATAATCTAGTATGATATAAATCATACAATACGATTAGTTAAGAAAACTCATCTTCTTTCTAACTCACAAACTTACCCCTTTGAGTGTATTTGTACAAAGTTAACCAGCTTTAGGATCCATGTACCAAAATGCGTGATTGACTCAAGAAAGATAAAAAAATTATAAAAATTATAAATACAGACTTTAATCTTAGTTTACCCAATCTTGAGCTAATCAAAGTTTCAAGTGAAAAGTGAATATGAAATGTTAGTGAGCAAGGCAAATATACAATAAACTCAATTATTAAGAGATAATATAGTAAGAAATTTAATAATATTTTTATTATCAAAATCACATGACTTTGGTCTAGATTTTCATCACACATGACTCTGAAATGTAAATGCTACATAATCAATACGAGAGGTTGAATATTTGAGTGAAGAGGGAACTCCACCAACCATTTAATCCAGCCTAGACATTTAGACATAAGGCCTACATGTCTAGGGAGAGAATTTGAGTGTTTGGAGGGAGCCAAATACCTAAAGTGTGATGGAAATTTTATAAGAAAATTTCTTGAGCAAAGATCTTTATTGGAAAACCTTAGTATACTAGTGGAATTATGTTGTCCGGTAGAAGCAGTGGTATAATAGAAGATATTTTGCGATATCTTAGTGGTGGGTTTTTTCGGGCGAATAAACCTCCATAATTTTTTTAGTAAAAATGCCACTAGAGAATTTGTCAAATTTTACAAAAATGGTACTAACTTCTGGTGAAAAATGCACCAAAAATAACTGACATAACTTCTAACAGATTTTTTACGAGCTTACTTAAACCTGATGAAATATTTCCAACAAATATTCTGCAGGGAATATTTCTTGTGAATAATCCACTAGCATTACCTCCAAAAAAGGTCATACTTTTCTTTCATAGTGATCTTTCTTCTCATTTTCTCCTGCTTATTTCTTTGATCTAACTTGCATTAGGTTCCTCCCATCGAATGCCCCTCCATCACCTTCGTGTACTGATCCGTTGCCTAAATTCACCACCTCAGTTGCTGGAAATCCACCATAAGTAGATCCGCATTAGCCATTTATTTTTTCTTTGGTCATGGATGTTCTCGGAGAACATTTGCATGAGATTGTACCCTAGTGTATGCATTTTTTTTTATGATATTCTTCTTGTGAACATGACTATAAAAAGAGTTCATAAGGAAATTAATGTGGATACTATTAGTTGAGTTAAAGTTGGATGGTTAAAATGAAGGAATGAGATGGGCTTATTATGTGACAAAAAATTCCCCTCAAACTTAGGGGAAAATTCTATAAGTTGTGTGGCTTTAATCTAGATATGGCGTTGGGCTTATCGTGTGATAGAAAATTTCCCTCAAACTTAGTGGAGGAATGAATTGGGCTCATGAGTGGCTTTACTCTTAGATGCATGATACGAAATAAGCATATACGTAAAAAGGTTGGAGAAGTTCCTATGGATAATAATATTAGAGAGAGTGAGTGAGTCGCTTTAGATGATTTGGTCACATAAAATGGCAAATATTTATGCATAATTTCATCAGAATTATATTGGTAAATTGTTAGAAATATCTCCAGCACAAATTGTGTTTTCACACAGGTACCCCTAAAGACCTATGCACGTCTTTCTTGGCATGGTAGTATTAAAGACTATGGTTGTGGGGTAACCGGAGACCGACTGTGTACATCTTTCTTAATGTGGTAGGCATGCTAAGACTTCTTAAATTTTCCCTAAATGGGGAAATGCCATGAGGCTGCTAAAACTGTCATTTATAGGGGACCTGTATGAAATAACACGATTCAATTTACAAATTAATTTGAATTCAATATATTTTCCTTCAATAGATGTTATTCCAATCTTTAATATCTTCATATTATATGTAGGCTAAATTCTTCATATTATAGATATTAGAAATCAAAGAAGTTTGATGTGTAACTGATTTATGCAATAACTTAAGATATTAACACATGAGTTCATGAAGGAGTAAGTACATATGCTATATCCACCAAACAAAACTTCATAATGAGAGCAACATTACTTTCAACAATTAGTATGTTCCTGTGTACAATATACTTTCAGGTTGAAACACTTCCGATGAGTTATCTTGTCCATATTGTATGGAATTTATAAAGTCATTCACTTTAAAGTATGGAGCGAAGAACACTTAGTTTAACTGTCACCGCATGTTCTAACCTATATGTCATCCTTTCATGCGAAATAAAGATGTATTTATTAAAAATAAAATGGTAATGTTGCTATCTCATCTTAGATTAACCTATAAAGAAATATTTATAAGAGTAAGGTTCATGCTTAGGATAGGTAATTCTCCAACATTAACTAATTACAAATTGTTAGGGTGTGGTGTCAACCATGATTGGATTAAAAAAATATTTTTTGGTCCTTACCATATTGGAGAACAAATCTGATCAGACACAACTTAGATGTGATACATAAAAAAAATTTAATTATATATTTAATATAGTCATGAACATCAAATATAGTTCAAAAGATAATAAAAAAGCAAGGATGAACTTAAAGGAAATTAGTAGAAGGAAAATTTTAGAGTTGAAGGATGGTGGAAATGGAAAACTTCTCAAACCAAAAGCTCAATTCACCATAAATTTAGAGAAGAGACGAGATTTTTGTGAATGAGTGTAAACTCTACGGGTACCTGATGGATATTCTTCCAATCTTAGTAGATGTGTTGACATAAGAGCTAGGAGATTATTTGGATTGAAAAGTCATGATTATCATATCTTCATGCAATGTCTACTACCAACTGCCTTTACTTTTTGTCCATATCAAATTTTAAACAATTGATCTAGCTAAGTATCTTCTTCAAGGATATATGCTCCTCAAAACTAAAAGTAGAGTACTTGATTCATATGGACCAGCATATTTCTTTTATTATGTGTAAACTTGAGAAGATATTTCCTCCAATATTTTTTAACTCTATGAAGCATCTACCCATGCATTTACCATATGAGGTTACATTAAGTGGATCCATTCAGTATCAGTGGAAATAACCTTTTGAGAGGTATTTAAATAAACTTAAGAAGACTGTTAAGAATAAAACAAACTCCGAAGGCTCAACATGAGTGAAATTTTTTTTTGCTATAGTTTCTAACGAAATATCTACCAAAAATAGAGAAACAATGAAAATGTATCATATTTTTGACAAAACAATTCCACCTGACATTCTGGCGGATAACCCATTAAAAATATATGACGGTGTATGTTTAGTGGAAAATCCGCAAAATTTTTGAAAGAATTTTTCAACCAAAATTTTTGGAGGATAAACTATTGTCTAGAGTGAATCATGAACGATAAATATTGCCACCTAATTACTATGGAAATCCACCTGAAATATTTTCTGTAAAGAAAATTTTATCAAAATAAGTTTTTTGACATGTGTTTAATTGTCAACTACATTTCCACATAAAATCCTATGAAAATGCACCTTTTCGGTGGAACATTTCAATTTTTGGTGGATATGGTCCGCCAATAATGAGAGATTTTCCTGTAGTGGATAACTTTCCCAATAACGCATCCCTAGTAAATTTGGGTCCACTATGGAGAAGTGAGAAGTATCTAACTAGATATAGTCTACATGGACAAAAAATTAGACCCAAATGGAGTATGCCTCAATTTGAGTGCAAGAGAATGAGCTAAAGCAAAATATAATATTCTTGCGAACATGTGAGTGGATATGGCCCACTCAAGGGGTCGAAAACTTAGAAAAATATGGGTATGTCTAAGTAAAGGGAATATTCAGGTGAAAATGGTTTACCTAAATATAAAGATTTGATGTCTAGATAAATATTTGCCTAACTAACATCAAGAAGAAATCTATCATAAGTAAATATGTCTACTTATGAATGAAAAAGATGACACAAAGGGAAGTGGTCCCTCCATACTGATGATGGTCCAAGCAATTGTGATTTGCTTGAATGCAATGAAACCTAAGGGATTAGGATATGATTTAATCCCCTAGGAGGATATGCATGCATTGGACTAAGGGAAATCCTAATCCTAAAGATATGATGATATAGGAGAGGCCAATAATGACCACATGATGTATTATAGTAAATATGACAATCTATGTTATTAGAGAGGACATGAGTTTCTCAAGTTTCTCTAAGGCTAATATTAGGGGGCTGACTCCTACATGCAAATGTCATAATTTTTCCTACATGCTATATGAAATGCTTAGGAAAAGCTAACATGAACGTACTCCTAATGTGCAATTATAAAGCTTAATTTATAATAATCAAACTATGACTTTCTACACTAATGAGAGTGAACATACTAAGTATAGTATATGCAAATCATGATTCTAACACTATAGTATGGTGCTACGCAAACACATATGAATGACATGAGCATGAAAAAATGCACATATCCCAATGTTGACTTAGATTTCATGAAATTTAACTATGTGATTAGCCTAAATTAATTTCATTAAATTAATTTATGTGGGTGTCATTATTTCCTAATGACACATGATGACCTAAATAAACAAGTTAATGAGCATATCAGTCAAGTAAAGGGGTCTCGGGTTGGGGTAAATGACTAATAATAGAAAAAGAAGCATAATAATTAGCGGTAACAAGATCCACCTAAATATCGTAACAAAAGAACTCAAATCAACATAAAAGTGAATCTTCTCAATGGAATTGGTTTAAAAAAATTAAGCTGAATGCTCGGGTGGAGTTCTTTTGGTGGAGGATATTCAAAAAAGCAATTCCAACATTCAAGTTCTTACAAAAAAGGAGGCTAAGGGATAATGCTACTTGTCCAAGAGGTTGTAAAGGAATTGAAGACCCGGAACATGTTTTATGTACATGTTTGAAAATAAAAGAGGTAATCAATCTTCTTAATCATTGGGGATTTGGCATTCCATATTTTCAAAATTCTGAAGATTATACTAAATGGCTAGAAATGATAGCACGGAAGAAAGGTTTGTTAGCAAACTTATATTATAATGCAGTTTCATTATCTTGGAAATCAAGGAATAAGAAACTTCATGAAGGATTGGAGGAAAGTCCAGCTTTTATTGCTTCAAATGCAATATGTTATACATCTATATTTAATAACTATAGTCATTTCTCATTGGGCAACTGGGATGTCAATCAATCGAATAGATTGTCTAATTATTGGCAACCCCCTCCACTCGAATGGCTAAAAGTTAATGTAGATGCTTCTCTTCTACCTACATATAAAGCAGGCATAGCGGGAGTCTTCAGAGATTGTAAAGGCAAATTTTTATATGATTTTGGTATTAATTGTATTCATTGGGATATTGCAAAATTGGAGCTTCTTGCAATCCACCTTTTGAAGGAAGCAATCAAGGATTGGATGTTCAAGTACAAAGGGATCATAATTGAAGGCGACAACTCCAACATCATCTCTTTTATGCAAAAGATTTGGAAAAAAGGTAACACCATTGACGAAGATCTTGAATTTCTCAAGGATTTTAATTTTGCTATTTTCAATTGTATTAGTAGAGATAGCAATAAGTTAGCTAATTATTGTGCTAACTTTGCTCTTTTTAGTAGCTTCTCTTGGGATGAAGTCTCTTTGAATAAGGTTTCTCCTTCTTTCTTTGAGATTTTGAAGGAGGAATCAACCATTTAGTTGTATCTTTGCTTTAATTTTTAATATATGCAACCTTCGGCTTTTCTTTCAAAAAAAAAAAAAAAATCCACCTGGTCTCATGACTATGTATAATCTATATCATTCAATCAAAGATGGAATGAAACTAATCACATGTGTGGTTAAGGAGGATCTTTAACCTGAGATCGAACAATCCTATACACGTCATGTAAGGAGTGGTCAAAAGTCTATTTCCTAGCAATTTACGTGATGGGTTGCAAAGTAAAAGTTGGCCATGTGAAAGTGTTTGCATCCATCGATAATACAAAGAGAGGTCCTAAATAGTTCAAGAAATTATACCTCAATCAGGACCAAGTAGTAAACATGCATGCATACACACATTTGACAAGTGAATAACCTCACTTCAGGACAAGGAGGATGATTTTATCACCACTCAAACACATTTAAGATCCCTCGTAAACAGTATATAATAAAGGATAAGTATGTGAGTCATGAAGAAATTAAGTGAACAAAAACTTGCTGGTACAAACATGGCTTAGCATGTGTGAAACTTTCCATATCCATAAGCAATGAACAAATTAGTGCGATGGGCTTAACATGAACCATGATTTGTATAATGAGATGCCATATGAAATGATGTATAAATTCATCAAAAATCTCATAAAAGCTATGTGGCATATAGATCGAGTTGTCCAAATGAAAAAAAATTTACATAACCGAAGAGAATCATAGCTTTCATATTTGCATGTGAGAAGTCATAAGAACTTAAAATTTATGAAATCAACAAGTTAAGCATGCTAAAAATGTCTCAAATATATGAGGAATCATAATTTTATGTGTGCATTTGAGAACTACAATGATAGAATATGTGTCAGCAAGTTGAACAAAATATAATGAAATTTCAAGAGCATGATAATACTTCATTTTGTGTGTGGAAGCAGAAGTGTAATTAATCAAAATATCGCAACAGGATCAATTTTATTCACATGTGAATGCTTTGGGGCTTCATTCAATCATCCTTTTATTATTTTAGAAATTGATACATTCGAATTAAATCTAATCAGATTTATACATGTTAGGCATGCATGGATTTTAGCTTGCTGCAAATCATTCATGAAGGAAATGAAAATAAATGACATATATATATATATATATATTGCAACTTGGGGAAAACTTCCATTTAGAAATCTGAAAAAATAACTCTTCTAATATTAGTTATCACGAAATTTCATTTTTGTCATCTTATGTCTCGGACCGTCAAAAATTTTTTTTCTTGAGTTTAGTTTGGATATTCATGAGTAGCTTAGGATATGTGAGCTTTAACAAAGTTGCAAAAAGGGTCCTAAAAAATTTTCAAGTGAGAGAAGCTCCCGGTTCTAGTGAGAGAAAATAACAAGTTTTTGAATTCTTGACTTCTTGCAAGTTGCTGTCTCCTCCGATGATGGTGGAGGGCCGGCGACCTCCATCCTCCGGCATCGAAGATAGTCGTATCTCTTTGACTCCTTCGGTTAGAATTCTTCCTCGCATTAATCAAAGTTTATCTCCCCCAGCTTTTGGTGATGCTAATATGGTGTTTGATCGAGAATATAAACTAAGGTTTAAACCTGCTAAACCTTTGGTGATTAACGAGGGAGGCTTTCTTTCTCCGAAAAAGCAAATAGATTGTATTGGAAAAGGAAAGAAAGTAATGTTGGATGTATCTAACATTCAAAGTAAGGACTAGTGTCAAATGGTTGATAAGGTTGTTCGTGAATCTTTTGGTGATGTGATTAATGAAGAAAGGTTGGAATCTTTAAAAGGTTCCTCGTCTGGATGTCATAAGCTTGAGGAAATGAAGGAGAACTCGTCGGCTGGAGTTGGTTTTTCAGATTCTTTTTTGTAGATAGAGGGAGCTGTTGTTCATGGAGCACAACAAGCCAAGGAGGGCTGGGAGATTGTTAGAGTTTGTGAGTCTGCATTTTTGGGAAATTACAAAACTGTGTAAGGAATGGATTCAGTTATTCCACCTCAACTGAGCAAGCCAGTAGTATGTGCCTGGAACATGAAGCCAAACTTTAAATCTATTGATTTTTTCTATGGGAGAATATCTCTGAAAATGGAGTGGTGAAACTTCATTTTCAAAGTGAGGTTGAAAACACAAACAAGTTACACAAATCTTTGGTGGTTAAGGTGTTTGGTGACAGTGCTCCTTACCATATCATTTGATTGGAATTAAGGAGACAATGGAATCAGTATGGTAGGTTCCATATGTCCTTGCTTGGTAGTGGTTGGGTCTTATGTGCTTTTGAAGACCCAGAGGCTATGGATTCAGTCCTAAATAGTGGACCATGGTATGTGAATGGTAGTATAATTGGACTAGATAAATGGTCCCCTGATTTTCCTCCTTCCTTGAAAAGATTGACGGTTGCGGTCTAGATTAGGCTTCCTAATCTCCCTCTTCAAAGCTAGGATAAAATCAATGTATGTAGGATTGCTTCGAAGGTTGGTACTCCTTTTTGATTGATGACAACAAGTTCCAATGGGGAAGGCATGAATTTGCTAGAGTATGTGTTAGAATCAAGTTGGAAGACAAGTTACCATTGGGAGTTTGGGTAGAAGGTGTCTCTGGAAAGTTTTACCAAAAAATCAATTATGAAAAATGCCAAACATTTGCTTTAAATGTGGTAAGAACGGGCATTTGGATAAATTCTGTCCAGAGATATATGTGGAATCTATCTGGAAGGTGTGGCAGCAGTTACAAAGGAGATTCGAAAGGATAATTCTATGGAGAAACATACAACTAAGGCCAAAGAGGATAATTATGGTCCATGGATTCATGTGGACTATGGGAAGAAGAGAGGAAAAATCTTCAAGTTTCAGAACAAATGGAAACGACAAGTAGTTTTTGAGAGGAAGTTAATCAATGATGGTGTTGGAAGCCTAGCTGAGAAGGAAGGAGAAGATTCTGGTATGAACAGAACTAATCTGAAGATTGCTGATTCTTGGGGAGGAGAGAAGCATGTGGAGGTAACACTGGTTCCTTCTGCTAATGATGAAGATATCCCAACTATTAACTTAGAATTTAATAAGAAGGTCATTGGGACTAATGATAGCCTAAGTAATCTCAATCAGTATGAAATTTTAAATAACTTGGGGGAGGAAGGGGAAATAATTTGTAATATAGAAGAAGCTCCAGAATCTACTAAAGCTTTAGGCTCTTTCTCAGTATGCAGAGAAAATGCTGAATCTTTAGATAATGAATCTAAGGAGGCTCGGTTCAATCAGTCTGAGGAAGGCTCTAATAAGGGGAGGAAAAAAGGATATAGCAACTGAAGGGCTTAGGTACCATTAAGCTGATTCCGATAAACATAAAATTGGAAAGTGACGTGAGGGAAGGGCGGGGAACCTTTTCCTTTTAAACCATTAATGTCTTCAATTGGCTTTTGGAACTGTAGAGGAGCAAAAAAAAGTAAAGCTTCTATATATATGAGGGAGTTCATAAGGGATTATGGGTTGTTTTTTCTTGGCTTGGTTGAAACTAAGTTGTCTGTGGTAGACAAGAAGTTAGTTTATTCATTGATTGGTGAAGGTTGGGATTTTTTTCATGTTCCCTTTGAAGGGCTATCGGGAGGGATTTTGGTGTTATGGAAACAAAGCATGGCTGCATTCAACATGCTGGAAGCTTCATCCCAACTTGTTGTAGGTGATCTAAATGTGATCAACAAAGGCACATGGAGAATTGCAATGATTTATGGGAGCAAGAATCTTTATAGGAGAAGATCTTTATGGGAGAGATTGGAGCATCACATGATTAAAGACTTCCCTATGATTATAGGAGGGGACTTCAACTGTTTTTGTCTAAGGAGGAAAAAAAAGGGGGAGAAAATTTGTTTTTGGCCTTGGACCGAAGGAGATGAAGACTTTCATCTCTTGCAATGATTTGCATGAGGTGGCAAGTGTTGGTCCCAAGTATACATGGCGCAACAACAAGAAATGGGCTGAAAATATTCTTGAAAAATTGGATAGGTGTCTCATTAACTCAGCTGTCTTTAACTCTTCTTATAGGTTAATGGTGAGGCATTTGCTGAGGATTACATCAGACCACTGTCCGATTTTGTTAAATTTGTTGGGATTCAGCACTCCAAACAAGAAGGTAATCAAATTTGAAGAAGTTTGTACTTCGATTCCGGCTTCTATGGTAGTTGTAAGAGAGTCCTGGAAGAGAAAGGCCCATGGAGATCCTTCTCAAGCTCTTAACCAGAAGATGAAGAGGACCTTAAAGGATCTATAGTATTGGAGCAAGGCTAAGTTCAAAGCATTAAATCTTTCCAAAGAGGAGCTGAAAGAAAAAATTCTGAGATTGCAAGAGAAGGAAGCTGTGGACGGGAACATTTCAGAGGAGGAACAATGGGTTATGAAAGCAAAAATTTAAGAGCTGAACTCAGTATTGGCTCGGGTTAGCACTTGGTGGAAACAACGAGCCAAGGTCAAGTGGCTGGTGGAAAGGGATTCAAACTCTAGATTCTTCCAAGCATATGCTAGTGCTAGGAGGAATGCAAACTACATCCACAAAATAAAAAATGAGCAAGGCTTGATGGTAGAAGACCAAAAAGAAGTGGAAGATGTGATGTTTCGGTACTACAACAATAAATGGGAAGATAGAAACTGTGCTTTGGAGGGTTAGCCATTACCGTTGAAAGCTTTGAGAGAAGAGGACAAGATGTTGGTGAGCAAAGAATTTTTGTTTGAAGAATTGGAGAAGGTCATTAAGGATATTGGTGGGAACATTGCTCCGGGTCAAGATGGTATGTCTTATACCTTTTTTAAATACTATTGACATATCATCAATCTATGGATCATTTTTTCATGAATGGAAAGATGAATGATAGTTTTGATTCCAAAAATAAAAAATCCATTGTCTCCTTCCAACTATAGACCCATAAGTTTATGCAACTCAGTCTATACGATTGTGACAAAAATGCTTCTTAATAGACTATTGCTTGTTATCCCTAAACTAATTTTAGAGGAACAAGTGGCTTTTATGAGAGGAAGGTCACACTTGGATCATGTTTTAGTAGCTCAAGAAGTTTTTCACAAGTTTAGGCATTCCAAATTCTCCAAGGGATTGGTCTCCTTTAAGATGGATATGGAGCAAGCTTATGATTCCATGGGATGGCCTACATTGATTAAAATTCTGAACTATTTTGATTTTCAAGTCAATTATGCCAATTTAATTGTTGAATGTGTTATTGGCCCAAAGTTTTCTATGCTAGTAAATGGTATCTATTCTAAGTGGATAGAAGCTATGTGTGGATTTCGTCAACGGTGCCCACTTTCTCCTTTCTTGTTTGTAATGTGTGATCAGCTGCTCTCTAATGCTTTCTTACATAAAAGAAGTTCAGTTGGAATTAATATTTCTCCAAATGGCCCTAAGGTTTCTCATTTACTCTATGCCAATGATATCATCATATTCTCTAAAGCAAATATTAAATTGGTTAAAGAAGTCAATGGAATTCTTATGGAGTTTTGTGGATGGACGGGGCTAAAGATGAATTTGCAAAAATCTGGAATTCTTTTTGGAAAATCAGTGAAGAGAAGGAGAAGGAAAAAAGAATATGTAAAATCATGAAATTCAGGGAAGTTTAAGAATTTTCTTATTTGGGGACCAAGGTGGCTTTGAGGAGGTTGACAATAGCTGATTTCCAATTTATTGTAGATAAAGCTTTGAGTATGTTAAGTGTTTGGGGTGGAAAGCTAATTTCCTTAGCTGGAAGGATTACTCTGGTTAAATCTGTCTTATTATTATTTCCTACTTTTCATTATACCCTTTCCATGGTGCCAAAGCAAGTTCTGTATGAGATTGATAAGCTGTGTAGGAAATTCATTTGGAACAAAAGTGATGGAAGTGCAGGTCTTCACTATGTTAATTGGGATTTAATGTGTAAACCGAAAAGATGGGGTGGTCTTGGTATAAATTCCTGTGCAAAGAAAGCTAGGCCATTAAGGGCCAAATTAGCTTGGAGGTATAGTCAAGAAAGCGAGTCTCTTATTCATAAGATTATCTACCCAAAATATGGCCCAATACCAGATGAAGATTCAGCTAAAAAAGGTGGCTCGGTATCATGGAAGTTAATTTGTAATGGAGGCAAATTTCTTAGGCCAATAGTTAGATGGATAGTTGGTAATGGCAAAACTATTAAATCATTTAAAGACATTTGGTTGCTGGATAAAGTATGCTGAATTGGCCTACTTTTGTCAATCCATTGGAAGGAAGCAATTTATTAGTGGACAAGTTTATCAGCAATGGTGATTGGAACATCAGTGAGCTTCAGAATTTATTTGGGGAAGAGTTAGTGAATCTGATCTCTTTAATTCAAATACAGGATGCTATGGGAGAAGATCGTATGGAGCTTATTCATAATTTTTCTGGAAAGACTATAGCAGCTCTAGCATCTAAAGCCGTGGAACCAGACAATTTAGAGGAAGTTCCTTAGAGATGGGTTGGAAGGGAAAAAATAATCCTAGAGTTGATTTATTCTGGTGGAGGATGTTCAATAATGCCATCCCAACAAACCAATTTATGTGTTATAGAAAGTTACAAGGATTTGATAAATGTCCTAGAGGGTGTGAGGTGGTAGAAGATCTTGATCACATTCTCTACGGATGCAGGAATTTAATTGAGGTGGTGGAAGTCTTAAACATATGGGGGTTCGGAATTCCCAGATTCTGTTCTTTGGAAGATTTCTATAGATGGATTGACTCTCAAAGCTTATGGATGGTGAATTTATTCTGTAACACAATCTACCTCTCTTAGAAGGCAAGCAACCTGTTCGTACATGAAGGAAAAGTATCCAGTCCAGTGATGATTGCTTCAAATGTGGTCAGTACTACTATAGGCTTCAAATTTTCTAGCTGCTCAATCTCAAGTATCGAGGATGCTAATCAACCATCAAGGTTGCTTAATACTTGGCACCCTTCTCCACTTGATTGGATCAAAGTAAACATAGATGCTGCTCTACACAACTCCTACAAGGATAGAATTGAAGGAGTATTTAGAGATCACCAAGGGAGGTTCTTATTGGCTTTCGGTAATACTCTAATTCACTAGGATTCAGCCACGTTGGAACTTCAGGCTATCCTTTCAATAATGCATGTGATAAAAGAATGGATGTTGGACAATAAAAATATAATCATTGAGGGGGATAACAAGAATGTTATCAAATTCATCAAGGGAGTGGTGGAGAAAGGCGGTAATGATTCTATAGATCTCTCTTTCATAAAAGATTTTCATTTTGTTGTCTTTAATTGAGTTGATAGGGGGAGCAATAAGTTAGCGGATCTCTGTACTAACTATGCCTGTATTAGTTCCTTTATTTGGGATGATGTAGCTATGAGCAAAATCCCTCCTTCCTTTATTAACTTGTTAGAGAAGGAGTCGGATGCTATTAGGTTGTAAAGCCGTTTTTTAGTTTCCATTAATAAAGCTCTTTTGCTTTCTTATTTCAAAAAAAAAAAAAAAAACAAACAAAGTTTAAAAAAAACTACAAACATCTCAAATCATTTTAATAATGACAGGAGTTTTAGACTTTTAGCGTTTATACGTCACACGTTAATGACGAGGAAAATGAGAGATCGAAGATGTACGGGCTCGTCTCAGCTAGGGGCGAAAACATGGGTAGTGAGCAGCTAGCAAAAACTGGGTGTCCAGGCAGCAGTTTGAATGCTAAGGACGGACGGCCTAGACTGGCGTGGCGAATGTGACAGCTGGAGTGTGAGGGAAGAGGCCGGCCGCTAGTTTACGGCTGCGGGATTTGATAAGGGGTCACCCATATTAAGGTGAGTCACATTTCAACCTTTATTTAATGGAATGTGGAAAGAATAGATTAAATTAAAACATATCATATAACATAAATATTTAAATAAACATACATATTAATAAAAAAATAAATGTATATATACATACATATATTTATTATTCAATTTATATATTTTAAAAATTTATCAAAAAATTACTGGTTATATGATATTTAAATAATAACTCCCTCAAATTTCGGCATATTTCAAGTGGACCCTGATTCGAGGCACGAATGATCTTCTTTGAAAGGTCTCGATGATCCGAATGTGCTTAAGCAATTCATTTTACAAAATAATATATCTATCTCAAACTTTCACATTCATGGAATTTTCATGCATGAGAGCTTGATGCTCGACTTTCTCTTAAAACTTTCATCTTGATCTATGATCAGAGCATTCTTTCTTATGTAATATCCATTAAAATTCTTTCTCTGAGGGTGTCGTGTGCCAGCCAAAACTAATCCGGTGATGGGACTCCATCTGTCTCTTAGATTTGAGAATCACATATTAGACAATGAGCAAAATTTGATTCAGGACTCGAGATGATGCGACATACTACAAAATATACTGTGATAATATGTGACCTATAACTCAATCTTAGAACTAAGAGCTACCTAAGGACAATTAAAAAAATAAAATAAAAAAGCTAGCTAGGGACAATCACATTGCTAGTCTAATTAATGAAGAATATTCCATGTGAGCAAAAAGTGATGCCAACAGTATACTAAGATATGGGTAGGGCATACAACTTGGCTTTCACCTCTAATATTGAGGAAGAGGATACCAAACCTGATTAGATCGGTTTATTTTGATGGTCATTATTGTTTTTAATGCTAAATTATTTTCTATAATTATAAGATGACGCTCCTTTGAGAAGGCTTAAGAGTATTAAGGCATGGACAAGTCCTTAAAAGTGTTACCCTATCGATTGAATTGGCCAACATGAATTAGCCAAGGGTCCTTAACAGATCACATCAAAAAAAAAAAAAAAAAAAAAGGTTTCTATCCGTTGATAATCATTTGACTTAACATATCCCAAAAATTCTCATAGTTAACAATGTGAGCTTGAGAGAGAATAAAATCTTGATAAAAAAAGATAAATAAAATAAAGTGATCCAAACAATATGGGGTTCTAATAAGCTACGTATTTAACGCTACATCCTTCAAGCAAGAATTAAAGCAACAAAAGCAATGTCAAATTAAGAGACTTTAGCTAAGGAGATACAAATGAACAACAAAAGATGAAAAGAGAGATTTTCTTCAATAGAGAAGCTAGAAAATTGTATTATTCAAAAGTGCTCCATGATTATCTAGTTCAAATAAAGGTTGGTGGGAAATAAAGACTAATAAATCCTAGCACAGATTTATGAGAATCAATAAAAGATAGACAATATCCAAAAAAAAATTATCCTAATTGATAGAAAATAACATACAAATTAGTTTTAGGGAATCAAAGTATCCCATAGGCAATTTTTTTTTGCTAGTGTGCTCTCTCCATAAGTCCATATGTCATGTTAAATTTGTCTTGAATTGCATTTCTACTGCCAAAAAAATAATTGAATGATTGAATTGGTCAATATCACATACACCGATTTTAAAAAATTGTTAGCATGAAAAAAATTGAGAAACAAGGCTTAGATTGTTTCCCCAAAAAATCTTTCGGCTAAGAAAATATCAATGAATTCAAATATTGTCATAATGTAATTGAAGATTGCAATTTGTGTTTGATCAGTTAATATCTTCTCAATCTAAGCTAACACAAATGCCACTTGGTTGCAAACATGTTTGCACTTGCACCAAACAAAATCACTTTTGAGTGCTCTCTCATCATTCTCACTATTAAAAAAATGGTTAAAAGTACCATGACGGGCGGCTAGCAGTATGAAATAGTATGCGACTTGTTGAGTTTGAAATATGCTTAGAGTTTATTTAATATAAAATAATATAAGCTCACTAAAATACGTAAGTATATGTACTGAATCAAGTAAAAAAGTTATGGAGTGGAGTGTCGAACCTATGATGAAGTGTTCTGCTTAATTACAACTTAACTAATATTGCTACTTCAAATATACAACTTTTCCTACTGAAATAAAAATGTTGTTTTTGAGTTTTTTTCACTTAAAAATATATTTACAAAAAGTTAATATTTGTGAAAATAAAGTGCTTTGGGCTAATAAATATAAATAACTTAGTTTTTCTAATAAGTCACTTAATTGTAGATGCGGATTATAGTATATGCATCCCTAGATCTATATTAAGCTTTTAGGGATGAAAGGAAAGATCTATGACCTTCTTATAGATGTTTTATCTCTATAGAACTTAGAATATTCAAACATCTTATATCCAGGCATGCCAATATTCCATTTCAATACTCCTAATTATTATAGTATTCCTTCGTCAAGGTAATACATCACACTAGATTTTAACTACATATATAGTAATTATACACATAAAATGATTAATAAAAGTTATTAAAAATTTTAATATATTCATTAAAGAATAAGGCTCAATATTTTCACTTGCTATGCTTTCTACATCATTAGCCCAAAACTAGAGAATTAGCCAAACATTAAAGAAATAACATGCAAACTCATCTACATTTCATTCATTTAAAAAAAAAAAAAAAGATAAATGAGACATATCAAGAAAATCATCACCCAAAAGGATTAAAGGTCCTATCTAAACTGTTTCCATTAACCACAAAGTTTCTTACACAAACAGGCTAAAAACTCCATAAGAAAAAGTATCTTACCCTTCCCTAGCCTCCCTTAGACTTTATTCTAAGGCGACACTAAATAAACACACTTAAAATTGTAGACTTTCACACAAATTAAACAATTGTCATGCAAAAAAATTAAAAAAACTATTTATAGTAAGAACATTGATGGATTCAAGCACTCAACACTCGATAAAGTGAAGCCATGATGGTGAAAAATGAACTAGCACCTCGGCCCCGTAAGGTTGGCTCCGTTGTGGCACTAGCTGACATGACATAAATACTGATTGAAATGGCACATCTTTTATTTTAAGTTAAGTAAGTTATTTTCAGTCATTCGTACTATACAAAGAAATTTGTACTGTCCGATTTATTTTAAATACTTACTTAATTTAACCCGTGATTAGTGAAATAAATCAAGGACTAATTACTGATTGATAATCATACTGTACGAACACGTTCGTACTATACGATGAACAAAGACGAATTCTGATCTTCTCGAATATCATCCTGAATGACCCCTTATTTTTGCCTCATCATACTGTACGATCTACAACGTACCATATGATGAACAAAGACGACATTTGATCATACCAAAATTCATCCTGGACGATGCCTTGATTTTGACCATTCGTATTGTATGATGTGGATCATACCATACGATGTACAGAGATGACTTTTGCTAGTCCCGGCTATCGTCCTGTATGAGTAGTGGTGTTGAGGATCGTACCGTACGATTGAGTATCGTACTGTATGAGTTTATTTTGAACTATTCGTACATCTTCATACCAGGATGAGGCATGTTATATACATCGTACTGTACGAATGTAAATCATACTATAAGATAGTAACAACTACTTTAAAAATTTCAAGGATTTTGGAGCCCGTTTTATGTGTCAAAAAAAATTTTTTTTTTGAGAGACACAGAAAGAGGGGAACGTGATTAGAGAGGGAATCCTTGGGAGAGAGCTCTTGAAAAGTTTTTAGGGTTTGAGAGAGGAAGGAGAAGGTGAGCTTGGTGAGGGAGAAGAGGTGTGAGGGAGATCACACGGTTGCTTCGTTCTTGCTACATCATGCTCTTCCTATGGCCCAAGATCAACTTATGGGAGGCTCTCTAAGGAGGGAGACTCTTCTACATCCCTGACCTCGAAGGTACTTTGCCTTCTCCAGGAGGGAGAAAAATGAGAAGGTACTCTGCCGTTGCCAGGAGGGTGAGAACAGCGCTTGGCACTCTGCCATGCTGGGTTGGTGAAAGTGAGTCTTATGAGGGCTTCTCCGCCTTACTGAGGGGGAAAAAAGGAGAGCTATAGTTTGTAGTGAAATTCCCAGAGCAGAGGACTCCGAGGATTGGACATAGGTCATGATTTGATCGAACCACTATAAAATTCCGATGTGCTTTTTGCTTATCACTTTTTATTTTTTTTGCTTGCACTTTATTTTCATAATATTTTATTGGTGAAAATTGTTAAAGGAAAAGAAAAGGGATTTCATTATTACACGTTGAGTTCAATTATTTGCCTTCGTAGTAGTTAAAGTTTTTATGTTAAAAATTTAAAAACACCAAAAAATTAGAACTCTTGCTTAGGTTTTTAATTATTGCTACAAAGTTTTCACAATTCACCCCCTCTTGTCGATCTAGTTATTTCATGCATGACAAAGTCTTCTATACCATAATCATGATTCATCAGTAAATATTTTGAGAAAAAAAAGAAATAGAAGATTTAATAAAATTTAAATCAAGTATGTATATATTATTTACCTTATATCCATGCAACACATTAATTTTATTTTGGATTATAATGCAGCTTGTATAAAAAAATTAACAGTATAACCTTTATCACATTGCTGACTAATACTCAATAAGTATGCTTTAAGCCTTCAACCAATAACACATTCTCAATTTAGAAACTATTCTTGTTGCTAATCATACCTGTACCTACCACTTTCCTTTGTTCAGATTTGATATGTCTAGGTTTTTTGCATTCTTAACAAATCACGTCATTTAAAATAGTTGTATTTTTATGGGACTTACCTTTGTTCCACTATTGACATTTCCTTTTCTTTCTTCTTAGGAAATTTTTGAATTGCCTCATCATGAGTGCAATATCATCTTTATCCTAAGGTGGTGACTGATCACTTTTCGAGTCATCCACTTTTAATGGAATATTTTTCTCCTTCCGCTTGTCATCTGCATCAATATATCTTTGTGTCACTCCTTGCTCATAAGCAATCAATGATCCAAGTAGATTACTAATATAATAAATAGTTATGTCTTTTGAATCAGTTATGATAGTTATCTTTGTATTATAAGCAGTAGGTAAATAATGAAGGATTTTATTGACTTTCTCGGAATTTGTTAGTTCCCTACCTAAAGCATGCAATAAGGTGTCTATATGTGTAAAATGATTATACATGTTAGTGATTGATTAGTTCAATTTCATGTGAAATAATTTATAGCCATGTAATAGAATGTTAAATCTAGATTATTTCACCTCTTTAGTTCCTTCATATGATATGTAAAGTCTATCCCAAAATTCTTTTCCAATCATACAAGTTGAAACAAGCATATAGTCTTGAGATTTCAGTGCACAGAAAAAATTGTTAAAAAATTTACATTTAATTAAGCTAAGTCTTTTTCCTATATTATCCAATCTATTAAAGGTGTTTGAATCCTAATGCCATTAATAAGTCTAGTAGACCTAGTGTAACTTTCATGTACTAAAATCCACATGCGATAGTCAAGTGATTACAAAAAAGTATTCATACGTGTTTTCCAAAAGTTGAAAGGAATGTTATCAAATAAAAGTGGTCTAGTGATCAAATAATATTCAGGTGTGTTTCAGTTTCCAAAAGTAGCCATGATCAATTTTCAAAAAGTTGTCTAAACCTTAATTTTGAAATAGGCTCTGATACCACTTGAAAGTTCAACTAAGTTGTTAGACCTAATACAACTGTTGCAAGGCTAACCAAGAGGGAGGTTGAATTAGTAAATTAAAAATTCTCTTAAATTTTAGAAAACCAATTTAAGATTTTTTTAACACAATGATAAATTTTCTCAATAATATTTTCAACCACAATAAACCAAAATGCAAAAAATAAAAATGTAGTGAAAAGAAAAAGAACAAAAGAACACCAAATTTTATAGTGGTTTGGTCCAACTATACCTATGTCCACTCCCTGAAGACTCCTTCTTCAAGTATTGCACTAAGTGAAAGTGACTCTCCTTTTGTTCCAACAACAAGGAGGAGAAGCCCTTACAAAACCTTCTTTCCACCAACCCAGTATGACATAGTACCGATGTCCTTTCTCACCCTCCTAATGATGCCAGTATACTAATGTCCTTTCTCACCCTTCTAGCGATGGCAGAGTACCAACATCCTTTCTCACCGTCTTGGTGATGGTAGAGTATCGACATTCTTTCTCACCCTCTTGGTAACGATAGAGTACTGATATCCTTTCTCACCCTCTTGGTGACGACAGAGTACTGACATCCTTTCTCACTATCCTAGTGACGATAGTGAAAGTTCATTAGGGATGTTAAGCCCTATAGAACTGGCCCAAGCTAACCAAGAGAGAGGTGAATTGGAAAACTTTAAAACCCAAGATAAAACTCCAACCAAAATCACCACAGAAATTAAAGTGTGGAAGAAAATAATGCGGAAGCAATAATAAGAAAAGAACACACCAGATTTATAGTGGTTCGGTCAAACCTTGACCTACGTCCACTCATTGGAGGCACACTCCAAGTATTGCACTAAACAAGTGTCTCTCCTTTAGCCCCCACAGCTAGGCGGAGAAGCCCTCACAAAATCACTTCCACCTTCCCCGGTGCGGCAGAGTCGTCGGGTCTTTTGACACTAAAGAGATCTTCTTCTTTGGTGAACTTACCTCAAGACAAGCCTTGAATCCAATGGTACTAAGGTGCGAGTTCGCCGGAGCAACCGTGTGGATCCCCCACCACACTCCCTTGAGTTCCACCCCCTCACAGGATCTTCTCCCTCTCAAACTCCGCCCTTTCCTCTCTCCCTTTCAAGCTCTCTCTTCAAGTTTCCCCCACAAGAACGAAGCTACAATGGCTGCCAAAGACACTTACAAAGTGTCATGTCATAGCTTAAATAGAAGAGCTAAAAATGAGCTCATTAATGTAAGTTTCCGCCATTATCGTCCAGGACGATAGGCATATCATCCTGGCCGATTAGCTCAAATATGAGGAAAATTGTCATGAATATCATCCTGAATTGAAGCTGGAGGATGTCTAATCGTCCCAGACGATATTGCGATCGCCTGGATGAAATCCCCATTAATTGCTTTCCAAAACTGCCTGAGAAATTTTTGAAAAATTGCTCTGGATCATCTGGGACGATATTTTATAGTCCAGGACGATCCACCAGGACGATGTCCAAAAATAAGTATTTCCTAAGTAGATATGGCGGCAGATTCTTGCTGAATTGAGCCGATCGTCCTGGCCGATACAAAATCGTCCAGGACGATGTGTTTTGCAAAAAGACGACGTCTTTAATGAGGATGCCCTAATTAGAGTTTCTACTTTTGTCAGATCGTCCAGGACGATATAAATATCATCTCGGACAATGTTACCAAAAATAGAAATCTTTTAGGGCTCAACAGAAAATCTTCCAAGTTACAAATCATCAGATGCCACACTAAATACAATAGACTCAAGAAAGGAAAAAGATTACAAACTGACTCAGACCTAGTCTACCCAATCTTGAGCTGATTCCAAATTGCAGTCCGATCGTGTAAACCTGAAATGTCAGTACATAAGGCAGTTATAGAGAACAAATAATGTTTGCTATCATCAAAATAATAAGCCATAGATCCGCAACAGATAGAGTACCAACTTCTTTTCTCACCCTCCTGGTGACGGCGAAGTACCAGATCTTCTTTGATAATATTCTTGCAAAAGCCTTCAAGGAAGTAGAGAGAAAACTTAAAGAATAAATAAGAGATCCTTCTCTTTGGGTAACATTGTGAATCCCCTAAAAAAAACTTTAAAAGAATCTCTCAATCTTCACTCCTAAAAAACTCTCCCAAGCACTCTCATAAACACTCTCCTTTTCCACTCTTGAAAGAAATTCGTAGCAAGATCATGCAGTGTTAGTTTTTAGGTCACTTATACTTGAAAGAAAAAAAAAAACATCTATATATTTGAAAATAAGTTGAATGTACTCATATCATATAGTACGATCGTACTTTGTATGTACAAATAGTTAAAAATTCCATGTACGGTCCTATATAAACCAAATTTTATACTATGTCAGTCGTCTGCATGAACTAACATCATACTATACGAATAGTTCAAAATAGAACCAATTAATCCAGTACAGTCATGTTCGAACCCATTTCATACACTGTTAATCATTAGTACAAAATTCATTTTGTACAGTATGAATAATTTAACCAAATTATGCTTCATCTGGTACGAACATGGATGATCCCATTTCATACTCTATGGGTCATCTGTACGAACTTAACATCATACATTATGATCAGTTTAAAAATTGATGAGATAATTTTGTATGAACGTGAACGACCCCATTTCATATTATGTGGATTGTCTATACGAACCCAACATCATACAATACGATCAATTCAAAAATCCATGAGATCATTTGGGATGAACTGATACGCACTCATTTCATTCTTTGTAAGTCATATGTATAAACACAATTTCATACATTATGAATAATACAAAAGAAATTTCTCAGGCATGATTTGATTAGCATCATTTTAGAGGAACTACCATAGAAAATCGTCCAGTATGATTTGAAAATTATACAGTATAATTAGTTTTTAAAATTTAAAATTTTTTCTAACTACCATGTGTGTGTGCACAATGATCCAATTCTAATCACACTCTCTCAGACTCAAGAAAAAATAGAAACATTATAAACTCCATTATATGAAACCCTAATCTATTATGTCTTAAAGTCTTCGGCATTCTTGAGTATGATTTCCCTGAAATCTTAGTACACACAAACAACACAAAGGAAAATATATAACTAATGTATGTTAGGAGAAGCATTAATCATAACAATAATATTTTGGTATCATAAAAAACTCACATGATATAAAAAAAAAATCTTTAAAATCTAAGTTGCAACACTTATAGTATTTGATTTAAGTATTAGGATGCATTTGAGTTTAAGCTTCAATTGATACTAATTTTTAAATGTACTCATCTTTTTCTTTTTGAAATATTTTCTTATGGATTTATCACATTTTTCATTCCTTATACTTGTGGAGTTCATACTTAATAATTTTGAATATCAATTTTGCTTTCATCATCTTGCAATCCTAATTAATTTAATGTAAGGATTTAATAAAAGCACTGGTTATATTTTCAATTTTATTATGATCTTCCTAATTTAGGCTACCAACATCTATTCTTTAAACTTAATTATTTATTTTCAAATTAGTGGTCAATGCATTAATGTAGAGTTTTAAGATTAAAAAGTGAGTTAATAGCATAAGTGTTTTAGTTTATTTAATTCTTAATTTTTCAAACTATGAATTATTATGCAATATTCATTCAAACTATTATCTTGGGTTTTATTATTATTCTAATTTTACGTAATTTTTTATTATCATTTTTATTTTGGACAATTAAATAATGAAAGTGTAAGTTTCTATAAAGAATAATGTATGATAGATTAAGCAAAAGAAAAATTTATAAAATGTAAATATTATAATATATTACAAACTGACAATAAATAAACTAAACATAAAATGAAAATCTTATAATAAAGATGACACCACACTTAAGAAAAAGAACTAAATTATGGAAAAGTAATTTAAACATAAGGGAGTTACCCCTCATCAGTGCTAAGTTTATAGTCTTCAACTAGACTATACTAATTATTTTATTTAAGGAGGAACCAGCTAAGTGATATTTCTTAGATGCTCTATGTCCACACCTAAATAAGGCTTTAGTCTATGGCCATTGATATTAAGAACATGCAAACTTTTCTTATCCTAAATTTCAACAACTTCATAAGGAAATATATATTATTATAATAATGAATAGTCCTAACCACATGGATTTAGTTTTCTTGGAAATAATTTTAATCTAATTTTAAATCATAAAATATCTTATTGAGAGGCAAATTCTTTCTTAAGAAGCTTACAATTATATCATTTTTTTATTTTACCTTTACAAATATTTCCCTTGTTATAAGCCTCATTTCTAAATTATTTGAAATCATTTAACAATATCATTCTGTTTTCTTCTATTCCCTTAGATTGAAATTTAATTCTTTTATAGCCCCGAATGCCTTTTGCTCTAGTTTTACAAGGAGATCATAGGTTGTCCAATGACTAACCTATAGGGAGACATTCCAATAGGAGTCTTGAATGAAGTTCTATAGGCCGATAATGCATCATCTAATTTAATAGCTCAATCTTTTCTTTTTGTAAAAAAAGTTTTTTTTTTTTCAAAATTCTTTTAGTCTCACTATTACTTATTTTTGCTTGGCACTAGTTTGGGGATGATAAGATATTACAACCTTATGATGAGTACCATATTTCCTTAATGTTGCTTCTACTCTTTTATTATAGAAATGAATTCTTCCATCATTGATTAAAATTCTAGGCTTATCAAACCTAAAAAATATATTTTTCTTTAAAAATTTAAGTACAACCTGAGCATTAGTTTTATGGGTTGCCATTCCTTTGATCCATTTTGATACCTAGTTAACAATAATAAGTATATATTGGAATCCATGGGATTGAATAAATTGTCTCATGAAATACGATCTCCAAATATTAGATATCTCAATCTCCAGAACATAGTTCTAGGGCAATTCATTTCTTAGAAATATTGCCTATATTTTGACATTGATCACATTTTCTAACATAATAATTTGCATCCTTAAATAAGTAGGCGAGTAAAATCCTGATTGGAGGATTTTATAAGCGGTTCTAGATCCTCCAAAATGCCCTCCACAATGAGAATCATAACATTTCCTAATTATGAGTCATACTTCTTTGTGGGGGACACATCTTCTAATAATTTTGTCATTGCAGGCTATAAGTTAATATGGTTCATCCCAAAAATATATATCAATATACCATGTTAGTCTATTCAGATGCAAAGCAAATAATTATTTATCAAGAAAAAAAATTATTAATTTCAAGCTCATTAGATACATGCTCTTCATTTAAAAGTCTAGAAAAATGATTATCAATTTGAAAGTTCCTTTCCTATCCAAAATCTCTAGGTAAAATTTTTATAACAGAAGAATCCACATGACTAATTTAGGTTTGGCATCTTTCTTTGTCATAAGATATTTAATTACATAATGAACAATATAAATAATTACTTTAGTGCCAATAAAATAATAATAAATTTGTCAAAAGTAAAAATAATTTATATTAATTCTTTTATAGTGATTGTATAATTATACTATGCATAATTTAAGGTCTATTAGCTTAAAAGTGGCATGAAACTTCTTATATTGTGTTTAACATCATACATCTTTAAAAGTAGCAGGAGTATTATAAAGAGCAATAGACATCCTCTTAAAAACAAATCCTAGCATCAAGCCATTTATGTATCTCCTTTTTGAT
The DNA here is from genome assembly GCF_001605985.2 of Dendrobium catenatum. Lineage (NCBI taxonomy): Eukaryota > Viridiplantae > Streptophyta > Magnoliopsida > Asparagales > Orchidaceae > Dendrobium > Dendrobium catenatum. Next base: position 365,883 of record NW_021319952.1, on the reverse strand, counting down.
AACTTCTTTCATGGATGGATTTTGTCTTCTTTGAGCATTAGTTTTTAGTATTAAATTAGCTTCCATTAAAATTTTATGCATACATATTGAAGGGGTAATTTCTTTAATATCATCAATAAACCACCCAAAACTTTCTTTAAATATATTAAAACCCAAATAAATTTGTTTTCATGTTATTTTAGCAATCTTGTAGGAATGATTACATGTAAAGTTGAATTTTTACCAAAATGGCATACTTATGATGGTTGGGTAAAATCTTAAGCTTTAAGTTATGGGCTTCTTCTATAGATGGTCTCAAAATTTTACCCACAAATGAAGTCTCTAAAGTCTCAAATTTCTCCCTAAATATTACAATATTATCTCGAATTAATTGAACATATTCTCCTAAATCCACAAAAATTTTCTCAAAATGTTCTTATAATGATTTCCTTCCTAATAAAACTTCTTTTAAGCTCTCTACTATAGTATCTTGCAAATCAACTCTAAAATAGTTTATATTCTTTTCATGTGAGAACATCATAAATTTAAGAATATCAATGGTCACTTCTTGATCTTGAATCCTCATAATCAATTCTCCTTTATGAACATCAATCATAGCCTTCCCAATAGCTAAGAGAGGTTTCCCTAAAATAAAAGGGGTATCCCTATCTTCTTCCATGTCAAGGATAATTAAATCAGTAGGAAAAATAAACTTATTAACCTTAATTAGGACATCTTCTATTACCCCTTAGGATAAGTGAAAGATCTATTAATAAGTTATAGGGTAATAGAGGTAGTTTGAACATCTCCCATGTCTAACTTTTTAAAAATGGATAAGGGTATAATATTTATGCTAGATCCTAAATGACATAAAGCTCTACCACACATAATTTATCTCCTATAACTTTGGGAATTGTGACATTACTAGGATCTTTTATTTTTTCAAGAAGTTTCTTTGGAATTATATCACTTCACACTAAGTTAAAGCTACTATTTTGAATTCTTCTAACTATTTTTTATTATTTAGATTATCCGTCATGAATTTAGTATAGTTGGGCATCTGTTCTAGGGCTTCAGAGAATGGTATCTTAATGGTTAATTTTTTTAAACACTTATAATAATCTAGAGTATTTCTTATCCAAATTTTGTTTGATCAACCTCTAGGGAAAGGGTGGTGGTTGCCTCTCTACAACCTTTTTAATTAGTCTCTCAAATTTTTAGGGGTTGAAATTGTTTAGTAAGGGTTAGAACCTCTAAAGGTTCTTTTACCCCACTATCCTTTTGAGGTTGATCTCTATCCTTATGTGGATTTCATAAAATTTCTCCCACTTCTAAGCTAGATATTATTACATTGCTCTTCAAATTTTTTAGTGTTAATCAATCTAACCATATGCTCTATCTAGTCTTCTATTTTTTTAAGAGTTGTAGATTAATCATGTAGTTGAAACTTCAATTATACTACTACCTCTTACAATGGTATCTTCATATTCCCCAACTGATAATTTTGATCAAATCTTGATTGGCAATGCTGTAGCTTTGTAATATATGGCACTGTAGTTTTCATACGCTTAAAATCAATTACAAGATTAGTATATATGTTATGGCTCTAAATCCCATAGTATCCAATTTCTTTGAAATTGCAATTATAAAAGTAGTAAGAATTTATAAAGCATCCAATTCATAGACTCTAGCTACTATCTTAGGATTTATCCTATTAGCAGACCACTTAAAATTATATATAGCAATGTCCTCTATTAGTTTATATGCTACTTTTAAAGTCTTAGATATTAATAATCCTCCAACTACAACATTTATTATTGTTTTAAGGGATCCTACCGATCCATTATAAAAGGTCTGAATAACCAACTAATCAAGTAAAGTATAGTGAGAGCATTTCCTAAGCATTTTTAAAATCACTCCTAACTTTTATAAATTGATTATCCTTCAAACTGGGAATAAGATGTGATATCATTTCTAGGTTTGATAATTTTTTATGGTGGGAAATAATTAGATAAGAATTTGTGTGCCAACTCATTCTGAGTGGTTATAAAGCCTTGGGGCAAAGAGTTCAACCACATACCTTATCTAAGAAATATAAGTTTAATAGCATTATCAATGACACCATTTTACATAAAAATTTCATAGATTTCAAAGAGATATGTAAAGTGTAAGTTGTGATCTTCAACAGGAATTCCCGCAAACATGGAATTTTGAACCATTTGAATTATGGCTAGTTTCAATACAAAGTTATCGGCCTAAATATCAGGTATATTGATACTCTTATGGATTCCTTAAACTAGGGTCATTTATATCACCAGGTTAAATAACAATGGCTACTTACTGGATATTCTAAGCATACAATAATGATGAAACAACAAAAATAAAAATTACAAGCTAAATAATCAATACAATACTTTTTTACTTTTCAAAATTTAATCAAATAACACAAAGGTACAAGATACAAGTAGGTCTAAATATGCACTTTTTCAACAATATAGTTAAACTTGTATTACATTCCTTACTTTCCCAGTAACGATGCCAAAAATGTGATGGATGACTAGCTTTATGTATGTAATTTACTGAGTTTAAAATATACTTAGTTTTTTTGATATAAAATTAATATAAGCCCACTGAAATATGTAAGTATATGTGCTGAAACAAGTAATAAAATGATAGAATAGAGTATTTAGCCCACGAGGAAGTGTTCTGCCTAATAAAAACTTAACCACTACTGTTACTTCAAATACATGACTTATCTTACTAAAAATAAAAATGATGTTTTTGAGTTTTTTCACTTAAAGAAAATCTTACAAAGAAAGTTAATACTTATATAATAAAGGGTTTTGAACTAATGAATGTAAATACTATATTTTCTCTAATAAATCTCTAATTGTAGATGTGGATCAAAATATATGCATCCTTATATCTCTATCAAGCTTATAGGGGTAGAAAAAAGATTTATGACCTTCCTATAATTTTGTTGTCTCCATTGAACCTAAAATATTCAAACATTCTATGTCTAGGCATGCCAACATTCTATTTTAATAATCTTAATTATTCTAATATTCCTCCTTCAAGGCAATACATCACACTAGAATTTAGCTATACACATGACCATTATATGCATTAAATATAGAATGGGAGCTTTTGAAAACATTAATGAATTCATTAAAGCATAAGAGTTTGCACAAGCATATGATATGCTTTCTATATCATTAGCATAAAATTAGAGAATTAGTAAGACATGGCATAAATAATAGGCAAATTCACCTTTATTTCTTTCATTCGAAGAAAAGATACAATGGAAGTAATTAGAAAATTATCTCATGAAAGAATCAAATGATCTTCTTTACACTGCTTCCACAAGCCACAGAGTTACTTTCACAAAAAGACTAAAATCTCCACAAGAAAAATTATCTTACACTTCCATAGCTTCCCTTAGACTTTACTCTAAGGAAACACACTTAAAATTATAGAATTTCATTCACGTGACAAAACTCTAAAATTAAAAAACTAAAAACTATTTATAGTAAGTACAAGGATGAGTTAACGCATCACAGTGCTCAACAAGGTGGTGCAATGGAGGTGAAAAATGAAATAGCGCCTCGGTGCTGTAATGTTGGCTCAGCTGATACGCTGACTGATATAGCACAATTTCTTATTGAATTGTCACATATTTTCACTAAGTAAGTATGGATACTTGTATTGGAAACTACTCCACTATGGTACTAAAAAATTTTGAGTGTTATAATACTTAATTGGGATTCTAACACTCAGGCACTGAATAGTATGGCGCTATAGTGTGAATTTTTTTGAGGCTCCAATGCTGCAGTGTTTAATTTTGGAAGCAACGATACTGTGAGATGTTGAGGCATTGACCTTTACATAAATCTGAAACTAAATAACAAAGAAATCGGCGGTGTAATGTCTTAAATAAGTTCCTCATCATAGATGATGTTAGCATTGTAGCGTTATATAATTTGAACTTTGGTGCTACTCAATACTTATTGTTTTTGCCATTTTAAAAATATTTTCTACATAAACAAAACTAAAGTAATATATTTTCATTGATTTTACATAAAATAAATAGTACACAATTTGCACTTAACAGACCACATCTAAAATCACCACAGGTCTATAGGCATTGGATTGATTGTCTAAAAACCTTAACACTTAACAAATGGTATTGACACTCACATAATATAATCAAATCTACCTCATAACCAAAACCACCAAAGAAGAAAACATTAGTTATAGGGCCTAAGCACCAAAAGCCCCAATAAGAATGTTATAAAAATTTAAGAAGAATAAAATTCTGCATTCAATAAGTATAAGCTCCATTTACAAGAATGTAGATTCATAAGCTATATAGATAATTCAAGTATAGAAAACATCAACTACAACACCCATCAATGATAACCACTAGGTAAGACTATTCCAAAATATATTGCATAACTACATAAGCTATAATAGGGACCAAAACCAAGGGAAAACATTTATGAGGAAATGAAGTATGAAATTATACATTGAACAACCAGAGTCAAAATATTTTGAAAGCTTAATATTCAATAATATGCATTTAGCTCCATAAGCTCCAACACTATCATCCACTAATTTAAAATTATTGTGAGAGGCATAATACTTTATGAACGCACAAAAACTCTAGAAAACATCAGACAGGGTTGGGTTAAGGTATATAATAGAATTTAGAATGAATTATGACTCGGAAAAATAAACTATAAGTTAGATAAAAAAAATATGTTCATGTTCTTTAGCAAGTTCTTAAAATTTCTTAAATTCATCCATAAAACTAACTATGTTACCTTGTTAATTGAACCATTCCCATCGTCGATTGTAATTTGTTCCAAATTTAAGTTCATGATGTTCCGTATCTACTTTTTAGAAAAAGAATTTTGATGATTGCAAACACTGCTATTTTACTTTGATTGCCTTGCCTACAGACATTTCAATACCACAAGACCAGAAGGCAATCAGAACCAGCTCAAGATTGGGTAGACTAGGTATGAGTCAGTTTGTAATGTACTTTTTCCCATTCTTGAGTCAATTGTAATCTTTGAGGTGTTTGATGCTAAGTAGCCCTACACACACTTGAGTGATTTTTTCTGTCTGAATTTAGAGTTTTTTTATTTTGCTCATATTAGCCGGGATGATATTTATATCGGCCTGAATGATCGGTTCAAAAATAGAAACCCTAATCAGGGCATCATGATTTAAGAAGCCGTCATTAAGCCAATCAGCCTGGATGATATTGTATCGGTCGGGACGATATGTACAAATTAGAAAGAATCAGCTGCCATGATCTATTTAGGTTTTCTTTATTTTAGGATATCGACTAGGACGATATCCTATCAGCTTAGAGGATGCAGCGTAATTATGCCTAAATTAATATGGTAATTATAGAAAGTAATTAAGGTAATTGCAGGATCACATTGGCTGGGCCGATCGTAGGATCTGCCGGGACGATGGCATGGACGATTGACATCAACATACTTCAATTCAGGGGGATGTCTAAGATGACTTTGCTCAAATTTGAACTAATCAGCCAGGATGATATCTTATTGGCTTGGACGATGTAAATAAAATTACTCTAATCGTCCCAAACCGATCAAGCTGATTGAGTGAAATTTATGCTGATCGGCCAGGACGATAACCCTATCGGCCTGGATGATAAAGTTGATTTGTATAAAATAAGAGCTATTTCAAAGCTCTTCTATTTAAGATCTCTTGCTCTACCTTAGAGGAGATCTTTTTATGCTGTCTTGACCTAAGAAAGCCTAGAGGAGAGGGAGAGAGAGGGAGAGAAAGAGGATTTTTTGAGGGGGAGAGCTTGTGAAGGGAATTTACAAGGGTTGCTCCAAGCATTGTTCCACTTCTTCTTCCACTAGAGTCTCTTATCCTTGGAAGGGTTAAGAGAGGTGAGCTTCAGCATTCGATCAAGGTTCTCTGCCTCACCGGGGATGGAGAAAAAGAGTTTTTGTGAGGGCTTCTCTGCCTTGATGTGGAAGCAAAAGGAGAGTCACTTTTGTAGTGCAATACTTAAAGGGCGCCTCCGGGGAGTGGACATAGGTAGAGTTGACTGAACCACTATAAATTCTTGTGTAAACTCGTTCACTATGAATTAGGTTGTTAAACCTAAGCTTATTTTCCACGGCTAACCAAGAGGGGGGGGGGGTGAATTGGTAATTAAAAATTTTAACCCTTTTTTTAAATTAGGAAACGAAGATAAAACTTTAGTGAATTTTTCTAAAAAAGTTTTTCAAAAACAGTTTTAAAAGTAAAAACATAAAAAATAAAAAGCAGCGAAAAAATAAAGACACGAGATTTATAGTGGTTCAATCAAAACTTGACCTACATCCACTCCCCAGAGGCACCCTCCGAGTATTGCACTAATACCACTATTGACTCTCATTTTGCACCCATAGTAAGGCGGAGAAGCCTTTACAAAACTCTCTTCCACCACTACCTGGTGTGGTAGAGAACCGTCATCCTTTTACACTTTTCCTAATGTTGGCAGAGAACCATCCGTCCTTTCACACTCTCCCTGTGTAGGCAGAGAACCCTTCATCCTTTTACACTCTCCTAGTGTGGGCAGAGAATCCTTCATCCTTTGACACTCTCCTAGTGTGGGCAGAGAACCCTTCGTCCTTTCTCACTCTCCTAGTGTGGGCAGAGAACCCTTCGTTCTTTCACACTCTCCTAGTGTAGACAGTTTGGGTTCTCCTTTTGGCAATTTATAATCAGATGCATGCATGATATGTCTATGTTTATGCATCTTAGGTCTCCACACCAAATAAGTTTTCATCTTCAAAGTACAGGTGTGAGCTATATGTCAAAATAATCCATAATTATTACATTTGACTTTTGAAAATGGTTTCTTAAGTCTTCTACCATTCATCTGTCTATTCAGGGATTGCATAAATTTAGGATACATAATAGGATTAGTAAAATCTTCTAGTTTAGGGGGTATCCTATTATCCTCGAGAGCTTTTATCGTTAATTTGTAAAATGAATTCATATCTTCCAAAATTTGATTTGTATAATTTGATCTATAAATCTTGCTCTCCGATTCATCCTTAAAATTTTTAAAATCTTTTTCAAGTTCAGCATAGGATGATTTTAAATTTTCATGTTTTTTTTTCAAGTCATCAAACTCATCAAGTAATTTCATGTGGTTGTCATCAATTAAAGCATGATCTTTCCTAAGGATTTTATGTTTCTTTTGTAATTCTTCAAACTCTAAACTTAGACTAGCATGCATTTTCTTTATTTTCCTATATGCATCATGCATGTGTTCAAAAACTTTAAAAAGTTTATCATAGGTTAAGCCACATACCTCTTCTTGATATGATTGATCAAGACTATCGACCATTAAGCACAGATTAGTGACTTTCTCTTCCTTCTTAGTCTCTAATGAATCTGAAGCTGAGTCCGCCCAGAAGGCTCTTTGAAACTTCTTCTTGCCCTTCTTTACAATTGGTTTCTCCTCTACTTTCTTCTTGCTAGGAGTAGCTTTGAGTTTTTGGCATTCAGTCTTAATATGACCAGATTTTCTGCACTCATAGCAAATCACATCATTTGAAATCTTGGCATTTCTAATAAATTTACCTCTATTCCAATGCTGACGTCTCTTCTGCTTCCTCTTCAGAAAGCTTCTGGATTGTCTAGTCATCAATGCAATGTCATCTTCATCTTCAGGTTGTGAGTGTTCACTCTCATACTCTTCCACGTTTAGTGTTATGTTATTCTCCCTTCGTGGTTCACCTGCATCAATCTTTCTTTGGCTAACTCCTAGCTCGTAAGCAATTAGCGAACCAAAAAGATTATTAATATAGTAAATGTTTAGATCTTTAGACTCTATAATTGTAGTAATTTTAGCATCATAAGCAGTAGACAAACAACGAAGAATCTTATTAACCATTTCAACTTTCGTTAGTTCTCTAACTAGTGCATGTAAAGAGGTGACTATTTATGTTAATCTTATGTACATATCAGAAATGGATTCATTTGGTTTCATGCGTAACAATTCATAATCAAGCAACAAGATATTAAGTCTAAATTGCTTAACCTCATTAGTCCCCTCATAAGTTATACAATGTCTATCCCATATGTCCTTCCAACTTTTGCAAGTGGAAACCCGCATGTAGTCTTCTGATTTTAAAGCACAAAAGAAACTATTCAAGCATTTGTCGTTTAGTTGTGCTAAGTCATGTTCTTCTACTGTCTAGTCTGCAAAAGGTGTTTCAACTCTAACTCCGTCAACTAGTCAAGTTGGTTTTGTATACCCTTCTTGAACTAAGATCCACATACGATAATCAAGTGACTGTAAAAATGTAGGCATGCGTGTTTTCCAAAAATCAAAAGGTATATTATCGAACAGTGGAGGTTTAGTTATAGAGTAACCCTCAGGTGTATTTCGGTTTCCAAATGTAGTCATCTACGTTAATCAAAAAGTAGTCTAAACTTATGATTTTAAAACAAAGCTCTGATACCACTTGTTAAAACTCGTTCACTATGAATTAGGTTATTAAACCTAAGCTTATGTCCCACAGCTAACCAAGAGGGGGGGGGTGGTGAGTTGGTAATTAAAAATTTTAACCTCTTTTTAAATTAGGAAACGAAGATAAAACTTTAGTGAATTTTTCAAGAAAAAGTTTTTCAACCACAGTTTTAAAAGTAAAAACAAAAAAATAAAAAGCAGTGGAAAAATAAAGACACGAGATTTATTGTGGTTCGGTCAAAACTTAACCTACATTCACTCCCCGGAGGCACCCTCCAAGTATTGCACTAATACCACTAGTGACTCTCCTTTCGCACCCACAACAAGGCAAAGAAGCCTTTATAAAACTCTCTTTAAACCACTACCCGGTGCGGCAGAGAACCATCATCCTTTTACACTTTTCCTTGTATTGGCAGAGAACCATCCGTCCTTTCACACTCTCCCGGTATAGGCAGAGAACCCTTCATCCTTTCACACTCTCCTAGTGTGGGAAGAGAACCCTTCATCCTTTCACACTCTCCTAGTGTGGGTAGATAACCCTTTGTTCTTTCACAGTCTCTTAGTATGGGCAGAGAATCCTTCATCCTTTCACACTCTCCTAGTGTAGGCTGAGAACCCTTCAGCTATTCACACTCTCCAAGTGTTGGCTGAGAACCAAATCTCCTTGACAGATCTTCTTCACAAGAAATCTAGAAGGAAGAAAGAATAGAGTGAAGTAAACACAAAACAAAAGTAAAGATTCTTACATTTGAACACCAAGTGAAGCCTTCACGCTCCAATAGTAAGAATCCTTCTTCAAACACTCTTACACTCTCTCCTTGAATCTTCTTTCAATAAGCACAAAGATTAATGAGCAAAAAGATTAAGTGGTAGTTTAGATTGGACTATTTATAGGAAAGACACAAAAAATCATCCAAAAATTGTAAATTTTCAAGTCAATACGCATTGGATCCTCCCGTACGATCGTGGATCATCCTCGACGATTTTACTTAAATGCGTTGGAAATAAACCTAATGCATATGGGTACGAAATGACTTCGTACACACACATCATCCCGTACGAACTAGGTTCATTCGGCACGAATGGTTTTTTCATAAGTCGGTTCCCAAAAACTGCAGAACGTCACTAAAATTTAAGAGTCGATTCAGTTCGTCCTGGGATGAATATGGGTTCATCCGGATGAACTTTTTCCAGACAGTAACTCATCTTGGCACGATTATAAATTTCTTCTGAATGAAAATTCTCTAGAGGAGATTTCGTCTCAGGACGAATTCACTTCGTCCTGAACGAAAATACTCCAGAGAGCAACTCATCCTGGAATGAATACACTTAGTCTGAATAAAAATTTTCAAGAGAACAATTCATCCTGGGATGAATACACTTCGTCCTGGACGATCAGGACTTAGAAAAAATTTCTTCAATTCCTATTCATTCCATTGCTCTTACGAGGAGATAATTGACCTGATCGTCTTGTACGAACTATGTTCGTCCAGTACGATCAGTACAAATTTTTCAAGATCTCCTTAAGTGTGTGTGTATATTCACTCAATTACAATCACTCCCTTTCAAACTTAATTCAAAGAAAAATACAAGCTTTAAGTACACAAAGTATCTCATGCTGAATTTGATTTGAAGTCTTCGTAGTCTGGAGTTTGATTTTCCTGAAATGTTAGTACATACAAGAGTAAAAATAACTCTTCCAAAAAGTGTTAGGAGATAACTACACATAAAATAATAATATTTGAAATCATCAAAACTATACAAGTTGCAAAAATGTAAAACATGCAAATAGCAACTCTCTTAACAATTCTTATGTTTTTTTCTACTGCTTCCACATTTAATTTTCTTCACTTTGATTTATATTGTGGTGAATCTTGATTTGAGTTTTGTGTTTTGATTATAAGAATTTTTAAAATAGCAATGCACCCCCTCTTTGTTAGTCTTGGGCCGGTTCGTAGGGCATAACATCCCTAATGAACTTTCAAGTGATATCAGAGTTGCATTTCATAAAATTAAGTTTAAAAACTTTTTGAATTTTGATCCATGGCTAACTTTGAGAATCATAATACAATGGAAGGATATTCTATTACATGACCACCCTTATTTGATAATCTTCCTTTTGATTTTTGGAAAACTCGCATGTCTACTTTCTTACAATTGATTGATTATCGCATGTAGATGCTTATTAAAGATGGATATTCTCCACCTTCTTGTGAATTTAATGGAATTAAAACTGAAGTACCTTTTACTGAATGGACTTTTGATGAAAGATATTTAACACAACTTAATGTAAAGTATTTGAACTATTTTTTCTGTGCTTTAAAATCTAATGATTACATGCGTGTTTCAACTTGTGCTTCTGGTAAAGAGATTTGGGATAGATTGTGCATTACTGATGGAGGAACTAATGAAGATAAGCAATATCGTTTGAATATTTTATTGCATGATTATGAACTTTTTTCATATGAAACATCATGAATCAATTTTTAAAATGTATACAAGGTTTACTCAAATTGTAACTTCTTTGCATGCCTTAGGAAGATAACTCACTAACTATGACAAGGTGAGTAAAATTTTTAGATGCTTGCCTTCCTCTTTTGATGCTAAAATCACTGCAATTACTGAATCTAAAGATTTAAATACTTATTCAATTGATAACTTACTTGGCTCACTCATTGCTTACGAGCAAGGAGTGAATCAAATAAATCTGGATGCAGGTGAGAAAAAGAAGGAGAAAACTCTGGCACTAAAGGCCAATTACTCAGATAATGATTCTTTCGGATCTGAAACTGATGATGTTGCCTTCATCATAAGGCAATTTAAATGCTTTCTAAGGAAGAAGCAAAAGAATCATCAAAAGTGGAACAAAGGTAAGGAAAACAAAATTTTTAAGAATTCTTCTAATATTTTTTATTTTAAATGCAGGAAGCTTGGACATGTGAAAGCTGATTGTCCTACACTTTAGGATCACTCAAGCAAAGAAAAAAGTGAGGAGAAACCCAAGTTCAAAAAGGACAAGAAGAAATTCCAAAAGGCCTTATGGGCTGAATCTACATCTGAATCCTTTGAGATTGAGCTGAGAAAGAGACAACAAACTTGTGCTTAATGGCAGATGACCATCTTCATCAAAGTGATGAAGAAGAGGTATGTAAACCAACCTATGATCTATTGCTTGAAATATGTGAGAAAATTCATGCATCATATAGAAAACTTAAGAAAATTCATACTAGTTTGAAATTGAAGTTTTTGAATTTACAAAAAGAGCATGAAATTTTAATTAAAGATCACCTCCAAATTGATAGAAATCACATGTCTCTACTTGATGAATTTGATGATTTAAATAAAAAGTATTCTGAATTAATTGTTGAGTATGATTCTTTGAAAGCTTCCTACACCTCGCTTGAATATGATTTTAAAGCTTCTACTAAAGAATATGAGCATAAAAAGCACTATTTGGATGTTGACTTAGAAAATGCTAACTTGAGGCTTAAAGCAAAAATTGAATACACTTGAGAGAAGTTGGAATACATCAATACCTGATTTAAAGCCTAAACCTAGGAAGATGCATTATAACCCGAACCGATTAAGAAATCCTTTTTCTAGTGTTAGATGTTTTTCATGTGGCATGTTAGGACACATAGCACACACTTGCACCACTCACCGTAGCACACATTGGGTTTGGAGACCCAAACTGCTTGTTTCACGGCATAACATAGATGCATTACATTCTTTTATTCATAAGGAGGGACCGAAACCTATTTGGGTTCCTAAATCTGACAGTTGACAATTTTTGTAGGTGTACTCTCACCAAAGACCTCATGAGAGCATGTGATACTTGGACAAATGGAGGCTCGTGGCTCATAATTACTTAAATCTGCTGCTTAATAATTTTTGGAATTGCATGTTTTTATTATTGTTATTATCTGTTTTTTGTTTTTGTGTTAGCCTTTTCATATTAGTTGTTATAGTTGTTTTTACTTTGGCTTTCTTTTTTTACTTTATGATAATTTTTTCTAGTTTTTTATTTTTTGAAGATATATGGCCAATGGTTAGCATCTCTAAATCAATTAGAGGGAGAAACACCGTTTATGGTTTCCCTCCCTCTAATCTCTTTTAGTGGTATCATTTTTTTTCTAAACAAAAGTCTATATCAAATTAACAACTGGTTTTTGAATTTAAGATCTTTTTTATCTTGCTACAATAATCTACCTTATATATATAATGTTCAAAGTTTTTCTATATCTTTCAAGTTAATTAAAATCTTGCCATTGCATTCATCATATGATTATAAGCCTGTTTAGTGGTTTATTCTTCATTATATTAGAGAGTGAGTTTTTCTTCTCTAATATTTGGAAGATCTACTCATAACTAAAAATATTTAAGAGTTTTTGAAAAGGGATCTACCTTGCAAAAAAAAAAAAGAAAAAAGGGGCCAATGACGCAAAAACAAAAAGATGCGCAATGACACCAAATTGAAAAATATTCACAAAGTGTATCAAAAATAAAAAGATGCACAAAGTGTGCCATTCAAATTGACAAGAGACATAAAATGAGCCCATAAAAGACAAGCTTATTTCTCTTTGAAACTTTTTGAAATTTTAGAAGAATTCATGGGTTAATGATATTTTCAAAGGTTTGATTTCAAATTCCATGATTGAGATAAATTACTTTGGTATATTTTTTATAAGATATTTTCTCTGGAACCAAGTTTTGAAACGGATCTTTTTCTCTTACCAAATTAGTTTGTTCTGAGTTAGGTCTTTTGTTTTCCAAAGACGATTTTGCCCTGAAAGAATTCTGAGCTAGGGTTAACAGAATCGGATATTCTACCATTTTCAGATTTCGACATTGTTAACTCATTGGTCTTACAAATCTTTAAAATTTAATTATTTGTAGCATTTATCATATTCATGACTTGCTAAACTTATATATATATATATATATATAGTTTTTGTTTTTGTCCTTTTTTATTGTTATTAAGTTTCTTAGGCCTTGTCTGATCATCTCCATCCATCCTTTGATTCTCAAATTTTTATTCACATCGTCCCGGCCGATACCCCTATCAGCCAGGACGATCCGATCAATTTACTCTGAAAACTCTCCTCTGCTGACTGATTTGATTTTCTGCTTTAGATCGGTTTGGATGATCCATAATCAACCCGGACGATCTGATCGTCTTCTATTTCAAATCATTTTTTATCAACCTCGCTAATAAGTTTTTCGGTCTGATTGATGTTCTCCTCTTTATGGAAAATCGGCCTGACCAATCCACGTGTTCGTCCTGGATAATACACGTGGATATATGTTTAAAATCTTTAAAATCATCTGGGACTATCCATTTTTTTTGGAAAATTGGGCTGGATGTTCCACCTGTTCGGCCCGTCCGATACACGTGGCACATGATTTAAATGTTTTAAATTTGACCGGTATTATCCATTATTGGACATTGTCCCGGACGATCCACCGAATCGGCCCGGACGATTTGCTTTTTCAACGGTCGTCCGGCTTGACTCATCAGGATGATTGCCTATGTGTAATCGTCCAGGCCGATATCTGATCGACCCGGACGATCAGACCGCCTTTTTGACCAATCGGCTTGTACGCAATTATTGAACCTTATC